>NW_025377510.1:0-2832 GCF_016433145.1 Gracilinanus agilis
GGTGGAAGAGTGGTAAGGGTGGGCAATGGGGGTCAAAGGACTTGCCCAGGGTCACACAGCTGGGAAGTGTCTGAGGTCGGATTTGAACCTAGGACTTCCCATCTCTAGGCCTGACTCTCAATCCACTGAGCTACCCAGATGCCCCCTAGGGAAGCAATATCTAGCTGAACCAGTGTGGCATCCTTGCTGAGTGTCCTGTTCATGCGTTGCAAAGTAAAGGGTTTTATTTATTTATTTATTTATTTATTTGTTTGTTTATTTATTTATTTATTTGGGGGGAATAGAAGTAGATTATAATAAAATTTGGGTCAGAGGCTGACACAGTGCTTTCCTTCCCACTCCTTATACCAGTCATCTATCCTGAAAGTGGACAACTTATGGAATCAATCCCTAACATTTAGTGCTCTCTGCAAGAGTCACCTTGTAGTAGGATCAGTAGTGCCATTTGGTTCCTTTGGGGGCTTTTCTGAGAGAAAAGGGAAAGAAGAAGAATCAGATCAAAAGAAAAGAAACTTTTATTTTAAATGTAAGTGCTTCTTTATTATTTCTCCCCAAAATCACTTGGAGTGTGGGGGAACAAGTATTTAGATGGCCTCTTTTGATATCATGGTAAATAAGATAGAAGGAAGGGCTTCCTTGAAATGCAAAATATTAATCATGGATATCCAACTAATAAAAGGACAATCAAGTTGAATTTGGCAGATATATATATGTTTGCATATATTCCTTTTAAAAATGTTTCATTTTAGAATATAACCTACATTTGGGGACAGTATATATTTAAACTGTAGTTTAACAGTATAAATGTAAATAACAGTATAATAAATAACAGTATAAATGTAAACTGTAGAGTTTACATTTACAGTCTATATAAACAGTCTGTTCTTAAATGGCATGTGTGTACAGATTACTATATTTTATTGCTGCCACCTTTCAATAATTTTTTCAAAAATTTTCCATGTGAAATTTTACTACATTGAAATAGGCAAATTAAAGAACATTTGATATCTAGGTCCTACATTAAGCTCAACTAGGATATTCCAATGATATGAAGCCATAAGTTGGAATATTATAGATCAATGATTGAATGAATGAATGAACAAGAATTGTAATAATGCACTCGCTTTATTATGTACAAATAACTAGGTTAAGGGAGAGGGACACAAATAGAAATATAGACAGAAAGTACTCTTAAAGAACTCAGAAAATTCAGTTGCAGGGTGGATGGAAAGGTCCAGAAATGCTAAGGGCACATCAGTGGCATAGATGGCCAAGCCCAGAAGACCTTAGAGTTAAGATGGCAGTGCTGATGGATAGCAGAGGATCAGAAGGTGAATCTCCATTTGGTCAGAGGGAATAAGAGCAGCTTTGGCAAAGGGATTTCTGAGGATGGGGTCTCTTCAGGCCATACTGCTCTCATGCATGGATTCTGGGACAGCCGGGCAGCCTGGTAGGATTGAGTAGATGATGAATTTAGAGAGCTAAAAGGGAACTCAGAGGTCAATTCAGACTAAGCCACTCATTTAAAAAGTGAGAAGCCAGAGTTCTATAGATGTCAACTAGGTAAGAGGCAGAGTTAGAAATCCACCTCAGTTCCTTTTATGCTAAATCTATCTACCTTTCCATGACATCACAGTTTAATGGGAAAAAAAAAAAAACCTTAGAATTCCAGCTCAGGAAAATGTCTTTGTGTAGCCTCAAAGGGTGAGAAGTACAAGAAAACTGCACAAATCATACAACTAGGATGTGATGGGCTCTTTGGCTTTAAAAGACTCTTGAAAGGGGGCTGGTCAAGAAGCCTAGTTGAAGAAGAAGAAATCAAGGAGAGATTGTTATCAATTCATCCTTTCATTAAATCACACAAAACTGAGGGTGCCAGCCTCAGCTCCCTGCCCTCCTCACACGAGAGGTAGAAGGAGCCCAGGTAATTGGCTGTAAAGGCAACACTCACAATGCAATTTAATAGACTTGGTTCTGCCATTGGAGTTATTGTCCCAAGCCCTGTAGGGTCAATTTGTGTTGCCTCAAGAGAATGCAAACCCTATGGAGTTTCTCATGATTATGACAGTCTACATAAGCTAAGACCTAGTTGTGTTCTGGAATCATATTCTAAAGAATCAAGTAAATCGTGTTCTAGAATTTTTTTTTTGTATTTTTATCATGATTTACTTTAACTTAACATTGTTTACAAAGAAATGTTTAGATAATTAAGGGTTATTCCAAACATTCCATGCCAACTAGCATCTCAGTTTTCACAATCAAATATAGAGGAATTCAGTTTTAAGGCCCCAACTTAAATACATGATATGGTACATTGATCCACTTGTTCTCACACTCCACATCTCACAGAAACCTGCTCTACAAACTGTGCATAAAAACCAGAGACTCCTGGAAAAAAGCCTTCTCATTTCAGCTCTTCAACTGGGTTGGAAATACTGAAAACTAAAGCAATCTGTTGTGTATAAAGTGGTATGTCTGGGTATGGCATATTTTTTTTTAAAAATGTCCCTCATCATTCATAGAATGTTGCAATTCACTTATATATTCAGTAGAGTTTGAAGCCTATGTTGTATTATATATAAACACACATATATATTTATACATACTCTTATTTTTTATCCTAGGAATAAAGTCCCTAATGGACAAAAAAATGAAAATTCCTAAAGCTATTTAATCACAATTCTTTAAAGAATTCTTTATCTTGTTCCCACGATAGAACCCAAAAAGTAATTACTGCTATCTTAGTAATTATTAAGAAAACTCCCTTGTGTCAGTTTCAGGATGTGAAAAGTGTGTCTTTCCATTTGGGATTCAGGCCTTCTACACATCCAT
>NW_025377511.1:0-1832 GCF_016433145.1 Gracilinanus agilis
GCAGCTTTGAATGTTGTACGCATGCGTAAGGAAACCTATTAGGAAATGCCTGAAAACCACACAGCTTTTACCCATTTAGAATGTATTTAAAATGGAGAAAGTGAACTAACTCTCTCTCTCTCCCTCTCTCTCTCTCTCTCTCCCTCTCTCCCTCCCTAACTCCCTCCTCTCTGTCTGTGTCTCTATTCATCTTCTCTCTCTCTTTCCTTTACTCTTCTCTGTCTCTTCCTCCATCTGTCTGTCCCTCTATCTCTTCTTCTGAGACTCTCCTCCCCCTCTCTCCCTGTCATTGTCTCTTTGTGTTCCCTCTTTCTTCCCCTTCTTTGGCATTCATTGTTTCATCTGAAGAATCACAGAATTATTAGTATTAGGGCTACAAAGGCTTGGCAGCTCTTTTAGTTCAACTCCTTCATTTTACGGGGGGGGAAACTGAGGCTTAGTGAGGGTGAAGCCAGATGCCCAAGTTCACACAGCTACCAAGTGGCAGGGTCACGATTAGAACGCTCTAAACACATCAATGTCTTTGGACAGCAGACAGAGAGGGGGGTAGATCACTGGGGCTAGAATCCTGGTTCTGCAATGGGCAAGTCATTTCTGCTCTCCAGGACTCAGTTTTCCACATCTGTGAAATGAAAACAGTTGCACCAGATAACTCCCAGCTCTAAATCCTATGATGCCAAGCACAGTAGCTACAATTCCAGTGCCATCCCTGATGTGGTGCCCCCCAATTCTCCCCAGTGGAGGCTAGCCTGAGCCATTATATTCTTCTATCATTTGTTCTTGCCCATCCATGATATCCCATGTGGTGCTTTTATAACTTTGTCTCTCACATGAGGGATGCCCACCTGCCTCACCTTTGCCTCTCAGAATCACTAACTTCCTTCAGGGCTCACCCCAGGTACTACCTTTCCTGATTCCGAGCTGCTTTCTCCTTCCCTAATACAGAGCGGTAGAGTTCTTTAGCTGGGCTTGGGATGTTGTAAGGATAAAGGGCTGCAGGTGGGAAACTTCATCTCTTATTATAGATAGACACTTTCTCTGAAACGTAGCATCTCAGAGAGTTGCTTGGGGCACTGAGCAGAAAAATGATTTACCCACAGTCACACAGCTAGTACACAAGACTTTAATTCCATCCTTCCTGACTTTAATAGAGGCCAGCTTTCTATCTATTATGTCTGACCAAGCCAATATTCTTGTACATATTTTATATTCATTTCTCTGTCTTTGTCCTCCAATAGAATGTAAGCTCCTTGCAGGCTAGGAGGATTTCGTTTTTGTCTTTGTATCCCCAGCACCTAGCACAGTGTTCCACATATGAGAGGAGCTTAATAAATGATGAACGAATCTTTAGTTACAAAAAGTCAAAGGAGGTAGGATTTGGGGGGACCTTTTATACCGACTGGCTTAACAGTCATATTTCTCTCCACAAAGGGGAAAAGTAAGGTGGAGTTTCTGCAAAGAAACAAACCAGTTGTGATGAGGAATATTCCACTGTCACAACCCAAGAACTCAGACTCAACAAGGAAGGAATGGCTCATGTCAAAACTCAATCTGGGCACCCTATGGGAACCATCGCCCAGCCTGGGCACTGTCAGGAGGAATATCTTGCTCAGTCTCAGCCCCAAACCCTGCTCTATAACCCAGCAGATTTCATCAGTAGGGGAAGTGTCCCCTGACATTCTGCCTGTGTTTTCCTTGGCTCTCTTTTATTCCATTATCCTTCTGGCTCTAAATTAGCTCAAGAGGCCCTAATCACAAAAAGAGGGGGCAAATGGGGGAGGTCTTGTAGATGTATCCAAGCTGGAAGGGAGTTGGCCTTAAAAAAAAAAAAA
>NW_025377512.1:0-1725 GCF_016433145.1 Gracilinanus agilis
AGGAAGGAAGGAAGGAAGGAAGGAAGGAAGGAAGGAAGGAAGGAAGGAAGGAAGGGAGGGAGGGAGGAAGGAAGGAAGGGTGTTCATTTGTTCAGGGAAGGGCTAAGTGACTCTTTTTCTTCCAGACTCTTATCACTGTCCCTACCAATATTGGTTCCAAGGCAGAAGATAAGGGTTTAAAAGAATATATGGATATCTTCCCTGACATTTGCTTAGCTCTTTTGTGATTCGGGGTTCAGACAGATAACATCCTCATGCAGCCATGAGAAGCTCTTCTCGGAGGTTTAGCTGGCAGATCATGATGGGTAAGGCAGACAAGAGAGCTTCTTCCCTCAGCTGAATCAGCTCAGGGAATCTTCGGTGCCTCTTCTTGCCAAATATCCTTCTTCTGCCATGTCTAAATAAATCTCATTTTGTGCCACTATTAAACCTAACCTACCAGGGGACTTGGCTGATTCACCCCCAGCCCAGAACAACATTCTATTTCTCCAAATGGATGGTAAATTCCTGCTTGAGTGGCAGGATCCCTAAGTTATAGGACCCCCAAGTGAAGGAACTAAGGAATAACCTAGGGCTGAACCTAGGACATGTTTGGGCTAAGCAGGACATGTCTAGGCTAACAGAACATGTGTTAGGGCTAGCAGAAGAGACCTCATCCTGTGCATGTTTCATTTATCTTATGGATATAAGATACCCGAATCCTGCAATCACAGTGCAAGATTGTACCCAATAGATCAATACCTTGACAGGATGCATTGCTCTCTTCAAGGCTGTGATTGGTTATCTGTTACTATGCAAACACTGCCTGTAACCATGTGGATGGATATGTCTGGGTAGCAACCCAGCTGCCTGAAAATATCATCACCCCCTCCATAAAGTTGCCCTCCTGGTCCTTCCTTCTCCTCATTACCTCCAGAAGACCCCAGACTGTTGATAGAGGCAGGACACTGGCTGGCCGGCTCCTCCCATCACTGTCACTTGAGAACACAGACTTCGTTTTCCTCCCTCCTCAACTCACCTTACACCTAGGGCAAGGCTGAGCATGCAGCAAGTAGCCAAGAAATAGATCACTGATGACTTGAATTGGTGTTTGCCCTTCTGGATCCAGACTTAGCATAACCTAAGCTTACCTTCAGATTGGGACATGACACCCAATGGCGGCTCGATATATGATGTGTACTATGGAACTGGAAAAATTAGAACACAGTAAATAATATAACAAAGTCTTGTTGGTAATAGGTCCCTTTATAATTTATTTCTCACTACTATAAGAGATGAACTATAAAAAGACATTGGACTATGTTATATGACAAAATGATAATAGTAATAATAGTTACTCCCTATCCCAACACCTATGCTGACCCCAAAAGAATTAATGAATGTTTTTCATATAAAGATTTTTTCATATAAACCATAATTTATATATAATTGCATAATCAAAATTTCATAATAATATAGTATATTATAGATACTTTATACTATAATATATCTATATATATACTATGTAATCTATCTATAACATATACAATATACCTATAATTGATACTATATAGTGATATATAATATCTATACACTATATAATGAAAAAGAGTCTATATTACATACTATATAATGTTATATAGTATCTATAATATGCACTATATGACATATAGTCTCTATAATACATACTATATAATGATATATAATATCTATAATATATAATGATATTAATATACACCATATAAT
>NW_025377513.1:0-9630 GCF_016433145.1 Gracilinanus agilis
AGGAAGGAAGGAAGGAAGGAAGGAAGGAAGGAAGGAAGGAAGGAAGGAAGGAAGGAAAAATGAAAGAAACTGTTAATCATTCATATTAAATTTTAAAATGTTCTGAGCACATTTATTTTCCTGGAAAGCCAGCCAGTTATTAAATATTTACCAACACCTGCCCAATATCCTAATTGGTGAGTGTGTCACATGGCCCACCCTACCTAGACTGATATTTTACTCTTTGCCATCATTTTACCAGCTACCCTGCTTCCACCCACTCACTCTCTGCCACTCCCCCCAATCTGGAAGTCTGGAACCATAATCAAATCAATACTGCCATTGCTACTGGAAAATGTATGTCAATCCAATCTACTAAAGCTCCATTCATGATTCCTTTTACAGTAATTTCCAAACCATAATAATCCTCCCTGGCCTCCATTATATTACAGATGGTGTCTCTCCCTGTTAGAATTGAAGCTCTTTGGAGGCAGGGAATGTTTTTGCTTGGACCTGACTGTGCTCATGCTATGGTCTATGGGGTCACAAAGAGTCAGACACAACTGAACAACAATTCCAGTATTTATCAAGGTGCTGAGCCCAAAGGTAAGGGCTTACTTAATAAATACATTCTCATTAACATATTTATTCATTCATTCATCAGAATATAGCTCCATGAAAATATGGCCAACATTTATAAAGACCCTACTATGTGCCAGCACTGTGCTAAATGCTGCTTTACAAATATCTCATTTGATCATCACAACAACCATGGGAGGCAGGTACTATTATTATTATTATTATTATTATTATTATCATCCCCTTTTCTTGATGAAGAAACAGAGGTAGCCAGAGCCTAAGTTATTAGCTCAATCACACAGATGGGAAGTGTCTGAGGCTGGATAGAAAATGCTTTTCCACTGCTTGGATTCAGATCACCCATCTGATGTTTCTTACCTGTGTGACCACAAGGAAATCACTTTACCTTCTTAATTCTCAGTTCTTCACATGGAAAATAAAAGGATAGGACTAGATAGCTTCCAAGGTCCCTTCTAGCCAATCTCTGATCCTAAAATCCAGTGATCTCTCAGCTAATTCATTCCTTCATCTCCTTCCATTGACATATTCCGGTGATGAATCACATCCCACCATGTTTCAGTGATCCCCAGGAGGTCAAATTTATCTCCTTGCATTAATAGCTCTATTAATAAAGATTACGCATGCTCTGAGCATGTGTGTATAGACATATGAGGCCATGAGTCTCTCCCCCTCCTCTTGGATATTGTTTTCCTGGTCTTGAGGACTAAGTTTTCTTCCTGACTTTCCAGATTTTTCCCTCTTAAAGTACCTCTCCCCCTTTTCAAGGAAACTCTTCATGCTCCCGGAGGAACCATGGGAAATCATTCCCAAGGAAAAAGCAGAAGGGAAACAACTAGAGGAAATCTTTGCAGCAAGTTCCTCTGATAAAGGTTTCTTTTAGAAGACATATAAGGAACTCCTTGAAATTTATAAGAGCCATTCCCCAATTAATAGATAGTCAAAGAATATCAACAGGCAGTTTTCTAAATAAGAAATCCACACTGCCAATTGTTGTTCTGTCATTCCCCACTCTGAGATGCCATGAATCATACTATCCATTGAGTTTTCTTGGCAAAGATAATGGAAGGGTTTGCCATCTCATTCTCTGGTAAATTAAGACAAACAGTGGTTAAGTGATTTGTCCAGGATGATAAATGTCTGAGGGAAGAATTGAACTCAGGTCTTCCTGATTCCAGGATTGATGCTCTTACCTCTAAGCTCCCAATATGTAGAAAAAAATATGGGAAAATAAGAAATATGAGGGAAATGTAAAATATAGTAAGTCTAAAGGTCTACTTCACATTCATCGGACTTGGAAAGGTGAATGAAAAAGGAAAATGAGAAATGCTGGAAGCATTTTGGAGAAAACTAATGCTCACTTATTCATTGTTGGTGAAGCTGTGAATTCGTTCAGCCATTCTGGAAAGTATTTGGAATTATGCCCAGGTGATCACTAAACTAGGCATACCCTATGAGCCATTGATACCACAACTAGGTATATACTCTCAACGAGATCAAAGAAAAAGGAAAATTACATACAAAAGTGATTTTTGTGATGGTGAAGAATGGAAAACTAATGGGGGTAGTGGTACCCATCAATTGGGGAATGGAATTACTATAAATAAATATGATGGAATACTATTATGCCGTAAGAAATGATGAAAAGAAGAAACCTGAGAAGACTTGTGTGAACTGATGCAAAGTAAAGCAAGCAGATGCAGGAGGACAATTTGTACAATAACAATATTGCTGAAAATGACCAACTTTAAGGTATAAGAACTCTGATTAGTGTAGTGACCAACCAATGATTCCAGAGGACCAAAGATGATACATAACCCATCTCCTGAGAGGGAGGTGATCAACTCTAGATGTTGAATGAGACAAGCATTTTTAGACAAGGCCAGTATGGGAACTTATTTTGCTCGACTATGTATATGGATTTTATTTCCCTTTTTTTTCTTTCTCTCAGGGTAGGAAAATGAGAAGAAAAGAAAAGCGGATTGATTTTTTAAATGTTTTAATATTTTAAAAAGAAAACTGTTTGTTCATATACCTTGGCCATGATTGATTGAAGAATCAATGGCTTGTGCGATTTGAAGGAATTTTTTTTAGTCAGATACCTCTTACAACATTTATTAAATCAAATTTTTAAATGACTATGATTTAGGAGCAGGAGAAAAAAGAAAGAAAAGAATGCTTCCCTCCAGTCCTTTGACCTCTTCTTCTACCAAGGAGAGCAGCCTTCATTCTGTGTATCATCCATCAATAAGTGCCAGGGAGTCATGTGAAATGAGGCTGGAGAAGCTGCTAGTGCTGTTCTTTGGCACCAGAAACAGCACTAGCATGGCAAGATCCCTGCGGGTCACTGGCACATTACCCTCACCCACCATACTTACTGACACTGAGCGCCTCTGTTCTCTGGGGTTCTTGCTGCCAACTGGAGGACAACCTACCTGTTTGCCTATTTGCTCTTTGTGGGGGGGATCCTAAAAGATCTTTTTTTCTAAATAAGGAGCTCTTTTTTCTGGGACTTTCCTACCTTTTCTCCCATTTCTGCAACACTTTCCTCAAAATAACCCCGTGAGATGGGTGGCCCATGTAATAATAACTCTTATGTGTGTAATGATTTGAGGTTTGCAGAGCATGTTATTTTGTTGTTCATTTATTTCAGTTGTGTCCCACTTTCTTCTACCCCATTTGAGGTTTTCTTGGCAGAGATATTGGAATTGTTTGCCATTTCCTTTTCCAGCTCATTTTACAAAGGGGGAAACTGAGGCAAAAAGACTGACGTGCCCGGGAACATACCACTAATTTCTGAGGCCAAATTTGAACTCAGATCCTCCTGACTCCAGACCTGGTGCTCCATCCACATAGCTGCTCTTCATATAGGGGGCATCCCCAAAGTCTTAGTGTGGTTTTAAGCTTTAAGAGTACTCCGTCCATTCCCCATTTCATAGATGAGGAAACCAAGGCTCAGAGGCCATGGCTAGTATCCGACAACAGCTTGAACCCAAACCTGGGGACTCTAGACTCTGTCCACCACTCCAGTCTGCCTCTCTTTAGCTAAATCACTATTTATGCAGCTGCCTTTGCCCTGTGGCGAGCGAATGATGACCCGTGCCCTCAAGAGGAGGGGGCAAGGTACCAGTGTGGAAAAGTCACCAGCAGCGGGGATTCCCTTCTTCCTCTCCTTCTTCTCCCCCCTCTTCCCAGCCCCGAGACAGCCAGACACCATCCAGGGCAGCAAAGGAGGAAGATGGCCCTGGTGGTTGAGAGTCGCCAAGTACAACCAGTGAGATGGAGGACAACCACCTTGCCTTGCCATCCGCCCTGCACACGCGTCCTCCAGGCCTTCCTCTGCTACACCCAAAGACTTTCTGGGCTCCCCAGTCACCCTAAGGACACGTGAGCCTTCGTACTGGCTCCTCCCCTTATAGGGTGAGATCCCAGAGAACAGGAACTAGGAGAAGGCCTTTCCTTTTAAAAAACAAAATCAAACAAACAAACAAAACCTTTCCTCCCAGCTTAGGATCAGTACTAAGCATCCGTCCCAAGGCAGAAGATTGGTAAGGGCCAGGCCATGAGGGTTAAGGGACTTAACCAGGGACATGCAGCTAGGAAGAATCTGAGGCCAGATTTGAACCCAGGTCCTCCCATCTCCAGCCCTGGCTCTCTACCCAGGGAATCAGCCAGAGAAGACCTTTCCAAAACACTCCAGCTTCCAGCCATCTCTCACCTCTTCTTTTCTCCTCTCTCTTCTCATCATGAATCAGACAACTAACCCCGTCTATTGGCTTCTGGGCTCTGTGCCTGTCTTCTGTCTTCCCTGATCAGGGAAGCACCTGAGCGAGGCTTGGGGAGGAAGAGCTCCTTTCCCCGTGGGTGGGAGGTCCATCTTTATGGCCTCCATGAATGGGGCATTCACACTCCCTCCCTTTCCCTTCCCCCACTGACCTTTAGAGCATGAGCCCTCCTGAACGTTTCCTTCTTCCTCCCTGGCGTTGGGAGCCTGGAGGAAACAAAGCCAGGGGGCTGGGATCAGGGGGTGACAATGGCTTTCAGCAGCAGAAGGCAGGAATCTGTTTTCCTGGGACCAGCCCAGTGTTTACCCAAAGCCAGTCCTTTCCAGGCTCACTAACCCTTGGCCAAGACTTTCCGAATCTGTTCGTCTGCACAAAATCCCATGTGTTGGCTCCCTGGGGCTTACATAAGCAGATCTGGCAGCCTCTCCATGGAGAGATGAATGGCCAGCGATGTCATGTGGGAGAGCTCTCACACGCCTTGCCTAGGGAACATTGATCTCTCTTTAAAAGAAAATCAAAGCCATAGATCTTGAAGGCAGAGGCAGGCGGAGTTGCCCCTTGTTGGTCCTCTCCATTGGCCGTTCCAGCACCACCAGGAGGACATGAGGAGGGAAATGAGTCTTTTCTAATGCTTCTCAGGGGCCTGAGAACATCAAAGGATCCACATTAAGATGGAAGGAACTTTAGAGAACACCTAGTCCAATTGCCCACAGGCACACAGTCAGGGTCCAAATCAAAGTCCAAAGCCAGGAACTCTAGAAATCATTGTGTCTCTGAATTGTCCCTTTTCCTAGGGGTCCATGGATGCAAGCCAGGCACCAGCTGAGAAGGTGGGGAATGCCTCGTGAGGTCTGAGGGTCAGCACTGACCCCCAAGAAGAAATCGCTCCCCTCTGACTCTTACTATTTTTGTTACCTCATATCCCTATGCCTCAGTTTCTTCATTTGTAACATCAGGAGGTGGGAATGGACAGCCTCAGGTCTAGGATTCTAAGATCTCTGGGATGGGGTGCCTTTTTATAGATCTCCAGCGTGGTACCCCAGTGAAGATCTTTATGAAACCAACCCCAGTGGGTAGTTAGTATCCCCATACGGAGGACCTGGGGATGAAGAGCAAAAGTAGGTGGGGATTCCCATCTTCCCCTGAAACAGCTTTCTGAGGGTAGCTGAAACCACTTCGACCCAAGCTCTGAGGAAACCAGCCAGCACCACCCTCTGAGTGAGCTGTCCCTCCTCTCAGTAAATAACATTTACAGACATTTGGCAGATGTCTAAAAAGGTAGGTGCCCGAGGGGAAATGATTCTGCCTCCTAATGTTCTCGGAGAGTGCTCCAGACTTTTTCCCAGACTCCTGTTTTCTTAGGGGAGGAGGGGAACTTTGGAAAGCAGGTTTTCAAGAAACCTGGAGGGGAGAGAGAAGCTAAAGTGGTTAGAGGGAAGGTGGTGAGGGAATTCAAGAGCTTCGAGGACATTTAGTGCAATCCCCACATTTCACAGAGAAGGAAACTGAGGCTCAGGGAGATTAGAGTTAAGCCATCTAACGACTTTCTCATTTTACAAATAAAGAAGCAAAGGATCAGGGAGATCATAGGACATGAATTTAGACCATTTTCCAGCTGATGAAACTGGGGCCCAGGGACAAGTGACTTGTCCAAAGTCATATAGAAAGTATCAAAAGGGAGGCATCAGCCCAGTTTCTCTGACTCCACTATCTCCCAGAGTCAGCATGCTTCAAAATACAGCTTGCTGTGTATGTACATCGCTACAGGTCCCACTAATGCTGGCTCTGAAGAAGAAGGAAGAAATATTGCAAGGAAGAAAAATTGCTTGCAAGGCTGTCATTCTCTGGCTATAAGGAAAAAAGACCAAGTGTGGTTCAGCTCAGCAAGGAAATCCCCTTTCAAGTTAAGACACTTCCTGATATTCTCTGCTTAGCTGTCTGGGAGGTCACCTGGAACAGGTGTTCAAGGCTCTCTTCTGATGCTTTGAAAGACGCGATGGTGAACTTCCCCAACATCCTTCCCAATACCTCTTCTCTCTCCTAGATCTCCCAGCTCACATCCAAAGCGTATTTCTTCAGATCAGGAGAATCACAGAAATTAAAGCTGGACCCTTCATTTCCCAGAGGAGGGAAGGAAACAAGGCCTAGAATGTTTGGGTAACTTGCCCAAGGTCATACATGGAGTAAGTGACCAAGATGGAATCTGAACCCATGTCCCTTAACTCAAAATCCAGTGTTCTCTCCTCACGATAGCTCTACTTCTCCTCTTCTTATGGCTCTGCAAATCACAAATAAAGAGTATTGCAGGTCAGCTGGGTAGTTCAGTGAATTGAGAGTCAGGCCTAGAGACAGGAGGTCCTGGGTTCAAATCCGGCCTCAGACATTTCCCAGCTGTGTGATCCTGGGCAAGTCACTTGACCCCCATTGCCCACCCTTACCACTCTTCCACTTGGGAGCCAATACATAGAAGTTAAGGGTTTAAAAAATGTAAAAAAAAAAAAAAATGAAAAAGAGTATTGCATCTGGTGTCTGAGGATCTGAGTTCAAATCCCATCCAAGACAGGAATAAAGCATGTACCCAAAACCCTCTGGGTACACCTGAGATCCTCACAAGTTGTATAACACTGAGCAAGTGGCTTCCCCTTTGTCTACCTTGGCTGTTGTTCAGTCGCAAGTGACTCTTCATAACTCCATTTGCGGCTTTCTTGGCAAAAATACTAGAGTGGTTTGCTGATTCCTTCTCTGGATCATTTGACAGATGAGGAAACTGAGGCAGACAGGATTAAGTGACTTGCTCAGGGCCACATAACTAATAAGAAATCTGAGGCTGGGATCATGTAGGTGGCTCAGTGGAAAGAGAACCAGGCTTGGAAACCAGATGTTCCTGGGTTCAAATATGGTCTCAAACATTTCCTAGCTGTGTGACCCTGGGCAAGTCACTTAACCCCCATTGCCTAGCCCTTACCACTCTTCTGCCTTGGAAGCAATACTTAGTATTGGTTCTGTGACCAGAAGGTAAGGGTTTAAAAAAAAAAAAAAGATTGAAGTTGAATTTTAACTCAGGAAGATTAATCTTCCTAACTCCAGACCCAGAACTCTATCCACTATACCACCTCCCTGCCTCAATTGCCTCATCTGTAAAATGAGAGAAGTCAGACTAGATCATCAGTAAGTCTCCTTCCAGCTCTAGATCTGAGATTCTATCCATCAACAATCACTGATTGCACCCACAAAGGATGCAAATACAAATGTGAAACTGTCTGATCCTTGAGGGGTGTGCTTTCTCTAAGGGACAGTACAAAAAACACCAGATCAATCGCATCCTGGAGTGGACCACACAATCCCCATTCAGTCCCCTTGAATAGCTGACACAGTCTTCCCATCAACCCAGCTAGCAGCCCAGGAAACAATGAGCTAATGCCATGAAGCCTTGAATGAATCACACTGTCCTTAGGGTAAACTCCATTTGCTTCTGCCCCTCAGCTGGTCAGGGCATCATCCTCCTCTTTTCCTTCAGCTTCTAATACCACGGCATCTCAGTGAGGGAGGGAAATAAATGCCTGATCTTTCTTCTCCACATTTCCTTCCTTCTCGTTTATCTCTTTCTCACCAGCCCTGGAAAAAATGGAAAGAAGCTTCTCACCGAGAGGCAGGACACCTGGTTCTGCCATTAACTTACTAGGTGATCATAAAGAAAAGCTGCCCCTCTGCCCCAGGCCTCAATTTCCTCATCTGTCAGATAAGACTCATCAATGAGCTCTGAAATTCAGAGAGCCTATGATTTGTTTCCTTCTCATATTTTCCACCTCACTAGATGTTTCTTCCAAGGTCCAGTCAGTCCCTCTTGTCTACATCCTCCAGCTGGCTTTTTCTTCATTCATTAAAAATTTATTTATTAATTTACTTATTCTATAATTTACTTGCCCTTTCTCCTTTCCAATTTGCAAGTACTCAAATGTAGAGGCAAGGAATTATCCTGAGATGTCCTATAGCCCTTATCTGTGTGTCCAACCTTTAAAATGCATAGCAAGGGACAGCTAGGTTGCTCAGGGTGTAGAGAGTCAGGCTAGAAATGGAAGGTCTTGGGTTCAAATTTGGCCTCAGATACTTCCTAGCTATATGATCCTGGGCAAGTCACTTAGTCCAAATTGCTTAGCCCTTTACTGCTCTTCTAATTTGGAATGGATACTAAAATATGTATATATAATATTAACCTTATATATCATAGTAATCTATCATATTAATTCATTTATTTTAATTTAATTAAAAGTTAATTTAATAATATGTATATGTTATATGTTGTATGTTGTATATATATACTGCGAAAAGAGAATTCTTTGTTCTCTTTGCCTATTCTTAGTTTACACTTGTGAAAGGGAATCCTTTATTCCCTTTGTCTATTTTGAGTTAACACTTGGTTAACAATAACTTGGATATCCCTACTTAGTGCCTCATTGGATTGTAAAAACAGGATCAACTCTCCTTTGTCTACTTTTGAATTGAATCAACAAAAACTTGAATTTAGCACTAGGTGGAGGAGCTCTCCGCCCTTTCAACTCAATCAGCCAAGAAATGAGAATTCACACCTCAATCAGCCAGGAATCTGAAACCTTTTGATGAGTATTCACCTCTCCAGAAGGTGAGACCCCACTGGACAGTGCTAGGAAATTTGGAAACTGTGACTGGCCCTTGTGAAGAAAGGGACAAGAAGCCACTATAAAAGGCCCTGAATTTCTGGGGCTAGAAAAGTGGACTTCAAGAAGGAAGTCAGCTTCAAGAAGAAGGTTTGCTCAAGGAAGAAAGTCAGCCTCAGGAATCACCTTCAGCTCAAGTCATAGTCTTGACCTGCTTCTTGGAGGGAACTTGGGTGAGTGGATAACTGGCTTTCCCTTCCTGTCTTCTGGAGAGAGTTTAATTTTGGTTGAAGGTCAACAAGCCCTGGCTGAGTCGAGCACCAGAGCAATATTTAGTTAAATAGGCTAATGTCTTCTCTACCTTTCTGTATTTCTCTACTTTCACTCTTTCCACCTCATTTGTAAATAAAAGCTATTAAAAGTCATTTCAACTTTGAGCAATAATACTTTAAATCAGCAACCACCATTATTATTTATAATCTTCATATATTTTAAACCATTAATTTTTAATCCCTACAATATTATATTGTGTATATATTATTTATATATAATATTTTTTTGTATATTTTATATTATATATTGTGTGTGTACATATATAATATATTGTTTATATTATACATATACATGGTATATAC
>NW_025377514.1:0-1978 GCF_016433145.1 Gracilinanus agilis
TCTCTCTCTCTCTCTCTCTCTCTCTCTCTCTCTCTCTCTCTCCCCACTAACAAATGGTTATAAATCTAGTGATAAGTTTTCAGATAATTTTTTTAATAACAAATATAAATCAAATATAACTAAGTGCAATGTCTTCATTTAGCAAGTGAAGAAACTAAGGCTTAGAGATTTTAAAGGACTCACCCTAGACCACACAGGTAGTATCAGAGCCCAAGGCTTCTGATGCAAAACTCAAGTATTTTTTTGCCATTGCATCAGCATCGTCCTGATTCTCAAAAAGACTAGAAGCAGGACTTCAGGGTTAGTGAGTTGTTTACCCGAAACTTGTTATTGAAATGAAGGAAAAAACCTATTACTTGGAACCTTAACCAGGACATAGGAACAGACCACTGTATGGCAGAAGATCAAAACAGTGTCAATCTATTTCCATATTTTCATTTCTTCTAAAGGATTTCAAGGGGTCGATCACTTGGTTGGGATTAAACTGCTACAAACCCTGGAGACGAAGCAATTTTAAGTGATTTTTAAAATATTCATTAGGGGAAACTCTGTGGCATAGTAGATAAACAAGGGGCTAAGAGCCAATGCACAACCTTCAGGAAAGATTGAGAGGATGAGTAGAGCAAGAGCAAAGCTATATTTTCTAAATAATATAAGGACATCTGATTAGGTTCATGTGAGGCAACCAGTGAACTTTAAGCACTTTACTGAGAGTCTGGAAAGAGAAGTTGTAACCAGAACCTATAGAATAAACTTTAAGTCTCTCTAACCTTTATTATTATTATAACTCTCTAACCTCTCTAATCTTTAATAAGTCTCTTTAACCAGTCAAAATAAAACAATATTTTATTTGTTGAACACTGAAAAAGTATAATGATCAAGCCTGACCCAGGAGAGAATTGAGAATGGGTATCTCCTTCCCTTCACCGGATGCACAATATAGCATTTACTATCAAACTTGGTGGAAGGGTTGGTCATTTTTGGTGAACTGATTGCTTTCTCTTTATAAATAGACAAATGTAATATAAGAGCAAAATATATTACAAAAACAAGATCTTTTTAAATTATTAGTCACTTCTAATTCAACTCAAAGAGACAGTAGGGAGTAGAAGAGGAATATCTGAGTTTAATTACTACCTCAGAAACCAACTATTTCTTGTATGGCCCTAGGCAAGGCATACAATGAGATACCTCTCTTAAGACTGTAAGCTGCGGAGGAAGTGTCTAAGTTATACTGTTAGAAGGATTCTCTCACTGAAAGCTCTCTTCATGAATAAAATCATAGGTTGATCAAAAAGGAAAAATTCAGCTTTATTTTGCTCCCCTCATATTAACAAGAGAACTAAAAACTCTCCTTATTCATCATTAAAACTGTTCATATAAGTAAAAAAAAGTTCCAGAATGAAACAGCTCATGAATATTTTTGAAATGTGTGTTGGAGAGGGTGGAGGAGGAAAAGTTCTTGGAAAATCTTAAATATGCTTTCAAAAAAGAAAAAAAGTAAGATTTTAAATTCCCATATAGAAATCCAAGCTCACTCTAATACCATCTTTAAAATAAAACTAGGTTAGGTTGGCATTCGTACTATTAATAGAGAAGAAGGGAACAGGTATGCTAATAAAATTCTCCCTTAATAACTTTACTTCTCATTCAAGAAGGCTGATCAAAGAAGTACCTCATCAACTCAACCAGCTTACATGAAGATGGACTTTTGCTTAGAACTCTGAATATTATTGTGTATGGAAAATGTGAAGGCATACCTAAGGAATATTTTATCGAGGGATAGTAGATATCAAGTCTCATCAAGTAAAGATGAACTGATTGGCTTGTAACATATGGACAAACAGAGAATGAGCTGATTGGCTTGAATAATTGTGAGACAATCACCCCTTTGTTCTGACCCTCTATAAAAATTTAGTTACATAATCAATCCCTTTATTGTTTTCCTCCTTTTGGATATATATATATATATATATAT
>NW_025377515.1:0-2164 GCF_016433145.1 Gracilinanus agilis
AGAGAGACAGAGAGAGACAGAGAGACAGAGAGACAGAGAGACAGAGAGAGAGAGAGACTTTTAAGAAAACACTGGATGGGAATTAGGAGAGGTTAGAAGAATGAAAAAGATCAGGGTGAATGTATGAGAATTAACTCAGTTATACATTATTAAAGACAGAAAACAGGAAATATAGCATATATGTGGTCATTCAAAGGAGAAAGAAAGGAAATAGTGGAGAAGAGAGGTTGAGATAGCTAATTTTCTCCATATCAGTCACCATAAAACCAAGATATCTTGGTTATTGTTTAATGCAACCAGGGAGTTGGACTTGGGGAAAGGAAAATCTATCTGCAACCTACTGTTTGTATATATGACATATACAAGATGCTTGATTGGATATTTGTAACCACAGAATTATTTTTATTTTTATTGCAATACAGAAAGGAGCCACTGAACTTTGAAGTTAGAGGGCTGAAGAAAGTGAAAAATGGACCCCAACCTGTAAGGGGGCGTGAGAACTTGGAACTTGGAAGTGACTGGGACATTGTATCCTATGATCCTTGTGCCTAATAAGACTTGATTTTACTATGCTTGTATAACCTAATTAAATTATTTAACTATGAAGTTAAGACTATGGTGATTTATGAGCAGCATTAAAGATTTAGTAGGAAATAGAGACTTGTCAGTGAGAGAGAGGCAAACCAGACAATAGGCATGGAACTCGACAGCAATGGGATCTTCCTCTTCCCCTTCCTATACTCATTACATTTGTGTACCACCTTGGTAGGGCCTGTCAAATTTTGAGGAAGTACTGCTGTCACAGGCTTCAAGAACTCTTAGTTACCTCTAATAGGCTCTGATTAAGAAAAAGAGATGTTAAGGAATAAATGAGGTGGTGACATGGAGAGAAATTTCAATGTATTTGCCTAGTTTGGGTTCTCTCCAGTTTTGAAGGGTGTATAAATTCAGCTCTATCCATAGGTGTGAGGTAGAGTCTATATGTTTGCAGAGCCATAGTTCTAGTTTACAATATCTTTTCCATCACTTTTATAAAGCAGTTTGGAGTTTCAAATGCATAGGGATTATGCTCCATTCCTCAAAGTGCTGTTTACATGCTTTCATAGTAAATTAGCTTTCAGTCAGTGGAAAGGCAAGGAAGCTGTTTTAGAAGGCAGTCAGTTGGTAGATTAATTATTTAGAAACTTTCAAACCAGCTCAGAGAAGACCAGCCAAATTTTAAACTACCTCTATAATTCCATATAGTTGAGGGATGATAAACTATGTGAAAGCAGACCTCTTTTCTCAGTGTATTGGCTGTGTGTGATACAATCTTCTTTGGCTTTGTCCCTAAACAAACTGAAGAGCAGAGATTCCATTGGACAATGTGACTTGGAGATAGACACATCTCCAGATTGTGAGCCTAGAGTCAAGAAGACCTGTGTTCAAATCTGGTCTTAGAAACTGATTAGTTGGGCTAGTCATTTAACCTCTATTTGCCTCAATTTCATCAACTGAAAAATGGAGATCATAATAGCACCTACTTCCCAGGATTGATGCAAGGAAAAAATTAGTTAATATTTATAAAGTGTTTAGTATAGTGCTGAGTGCATAGAAGGTCCTTATTTACTGTTTGTTGCCTTCCTTCCTTGTAAAGTGGGAAACTTTAGCTCTGTTCCACAAAGTATTCAATCATTATAACTTTGCAATTTTTACATTATGTCCCTATTCCTTCTTATCTTCATTTCATCTGTAAACTGGAAGCTCCAACAAAAGAAAGAAAGAAAGAAAGAAAGAAAGGAAGGAAGGAAGGAAGGAAGGAAGAAGGAAAGGAAGAAAGCAAGAAAAGAGAGAAAATGTAGTAATGTCCTTTGGTATTTTTAAGTCTAATTCATCTATTTCTCCTTTCCATAAATCTTTATACTTCCCTAAGCACCTAAGTAAATTAGAAGAAAAGGATTTGGGCATTGGGTAGAATAAAGTTCCCTATAGTCTCTGGTGTTCTAAAGCAAATACACATAATATGATGCTTACATCCAGAATTGTGAGTCAGGAACATTGTACTTTCAAATAATGTTTTAGCACCTTTAATCTCCAAGAATTTCAATGATATTTATTGATTAATATTACTAATGCCATTTTACAAGGGTTGAGTATGGGGGTAAAGATAGGGTGAAGATATGGT
>NW_025377516.1:0-1164 GCF_016433145.1 Gracilinanus agilis
CCTTCCTTCCTTCCTTCCTTCCTTCCTTCCTTCCTTCCTTCCTTCTTTCTTTCCTTCCTTCCTTCCTTCCTTCTTCGTCCCTGTGGGTTCCTGGCCAAACCAGCCTCCCTCTCTGCAGCTAGGACTTCCCATGGTCCTCTGCTTTTGTCTCAGGCTAGAAGGCTGAGTTGGGAACGAGCCTCCTTCTTCTCTAGGGTCCCTTTGCTCTTGTCGGGCTGTGAGGAAGGGTCTCAGGTCAGGAGTGTCTACACCGACAGACGCCAACACCCACATCCTCTTTTACCGAGGAGATACTTCAGCCTCAGAAGAGGGAGTACGGATGGGCACCACCTTGAATCTGGGGCTTCGGCCTTCTAGCCCAGGGCCCCCTCCAGGCCCCTGCAGGACCCTCGGCTGCTCTGGGGCTGTAGCTCTTCCACACAGAGGCCACTGGGAGGGAAGAGGAGCTCTTTATACTGCAGAAGGTTTGCCTCGCCTAGCTAAGCCCCCCCGGGCCCTGACAGGGGCAGGCTGGGAGGGGATGCCAGGGAAGAGGGCGTCCTTGGACCGTGGGGGCCTCTGGGCCAGCCCGGCTGTGAGTTCAGGAGACGAGTCCCCACTCATGTGTTGGAGAGCCTGGGCAGAGCGGATGTGCGGGAGGCTCCTGGCATTCCCTGCCTGCCTGCCCCCCGTGTGCCCGGCTCCGGGAGAGCTGAGCCACTGGGGATCTGGAGCTGCAGAGACCCCCCTGGCCTTCTCGGAAGGGAGCCATCCCGGACAGCACAGGCACAAAGGCTCCCTGAGGGCTGTGGCGGGGCAGCTGGGGGGCCCTTCAGAGTCTGACACTGTGACGCTGGAGGAGCCCTGGGGCCCGGCTCCCTCCTGGGACTCCCCCCGTCCTCCTGCTGTCAGGATCTTCCCCTCCTGCGTCCCACTTTGAGCCCCACCATGAGCCTGAGTGTCTCAGGAAAGCCAGCGCTTGGGCTTCCTGAGGAAAGTGATCCTGTGGCTCCATCTGGTGGCCGCGGTCTGCATTGCAGCTTCTGGAGGACCTCGGGATGGGAAGGGATGGGGAGAGGGAGAGGGAGAGGGAGAGACAGAGAGAGAGGACAGAGAGAGACAGAGAGAGGGGAGGGAAAAGAGAGAGAGAGAGACAGAGACAGAGAGAGAAGAGAAGAGAGGAGA
>NW_025377517.1:0-2271 GCF_016433145.1 Gracilinanus agilis
CTTCCTTCCTTCCTTCCTTCCTTCCTTCCTTCCTTCCTTCCTTCCTTCCTTTTCAGTTCTTTGTCACCACAAAAAGGGCTGCTATATTTTTGTACAAGTAGTTCCTTCCCCCTTTTGCTTTTTATCTGTGGGATACAGACCTAAAGGTGATATCAACAGTGGATCAAAGGGTATGCATGCCTTTGGGTATAGTTCCAAATCGCCCCCCAGAATGGTTGGATCAATTCACAACTCCATCAGTAATGCATTAGTGCCCTAGTTTTGCCACATCCCATCCAATATTTATCACTTTCAGTCTGATAGGTATGAGGTGTCACATACCATTTCTCACAAGGGGTCCCTTCCTGGACAGACCTCCCTCCTCATTTGAACCCCTTCAACTTGGATCTTTCACTATTTCCACATTTATATTGCTGGACTTCCCTTACTTACAGCTAGTTGGTTGAGTGACAATAAAAGGTTTTTCTGTTCTAGTAAACAGTGAACATATTTTCATTCTTTCCTTTTGCTCTACCCAACCCTGAGCTTCAGGTTGTCTAGTTGTGACCCAACTAAGGGTGGAAGGGTGGAATGAAGTGTCAGCATTAAATAAATATAGCTACTTTATCCTGAGCTCCTCCCCATCTCAACAGTGAGGTAAGGGTAATGGCAATACACATCCCAATCTACTTTTAGCTACACCCCTGACCTCACCTTACTTGCTAATACTCTAACAACCTACCTGATGTTCTTCTAAGCATTCACAACCTGAAGCTAGGCTTAAATTGGTTCAGTGAGTCATCTTTTAAAAAATCGAAGTTATTACTCAATTTTTTTTGACCTTTTGTCTATCATTGTGTAGAGTCCCAGTTTCCATGGAAGTCAACGAGGGCAACAGTGGAAGCAGGAGCCCTCTAGCTGAAGGGAATGCTGACTGAGGGAGTGGCTCAGACATATACAGTCTAGTTGAAAAATGTTTATGCCTCTGTAGAACAGGGGCTTCACTGAAGTGGAATTCTCCTTGTTTAAGTCAACGATCCTGGTGCTACCTATCACCCATCATGGCTTGATTTGTTATCATTTTTTAAACTTATCTTCCACTATCCCTCCTGAACTTGGTTGTGGCTTCTTTTTTTTAAGCCAACACAAGTGCTTCTGGCCCACCTAACTCCTCAATCAACCATCCTGGAGACTTACATTACTACTGCATGGCCACTTCAGTTTCAAAAATTCTGTTTGCTTGTACTAAAATTATGCCCTCTTCTTTGTCCTACAATTTGTATCAGAATACCCTACTCCCAACCAGCCTAGAAAGCTTTGGGCAGTAGCCTGGAGCCAGTGGATCACAAAGCTGACCACTTCAACATTATGCTACTGGAAGGAACACCCTACTTTTCCACTCTGATTTCTTTAAGACCTGTATAGAAAATTCAGATTTTTTTTCAGAATAATTCTATAAAAATCCCACCACAATTCCAAAAATTCCATAAAAACACAGGTACAATTTTCCTACATATAACTAATGGGAAACTAAAGAAAGGCATGTCATTATATTCCTGGGAAAACAATAACAATATCATTATAATTCCAGGTTCAATTGCTTTTTATTCTTTTAGCTAGTCTCCTTGTCTCTATTTTCTCCCTTTTATAAGCTTACTTCACTCAACTGATAATATGATCTTCAAAATACACATCTTATTCCTCCACTCAAAAAACTTTAGGGGTTTCCTATTAGCCCTACTACAATGCTAGACTTGGAACAAGAAGACTAATCTTGATGGATTCAGATAGATCTGAATTCAGACATACTAGCTGTGTGCCCCTGGGAAAAATCACTTACCCTCTTTTACATCATTTCCTCATCTATAAGATGAGCTAGAGAAGGAAATGGCTAACCATTCCAGTACCTTTACTAAGAAAATCCTCAAAAAACAAGTTGTAGAATGTGGTTGTAATGGAATACTATTAAACCATCAGGACTGAAGAACAGGATGAGTTCAGAAAAAGCTAGTTAGACCTCTGTGAACCAATGCAAAGTGAAATGAGCAGAATCAGGAGAACACTGTATATAGTAAGAGAACTATTGTACAATGATCATCTGTGAAAGACTAAACAGCAAAAAAAAACCCAAAAAACAACAAAAAAAAAACATTTCCAAGATATCCACAAGGGACTCATGACCAAAAAAATGCTATACACAGATAAAGAAGGAACTGTTGGAGTCTGATTGGAGTCTGGTAGCAGTTCAAAGCATGCCATCTTCTACTTTATTTCTTTCATGATTTTTTTTTT
>NW_025377518.1:0-4717 GCF_016433145.1 Gracilinanus agilis
GAGAGAGAGAGAGAGAGAGAGAGAGAGAGAGAGAGAGAGAGAGAAAACAAAAACATTATTTTAAAATAGTTATGTACCTGCAGAAAGGTTATTCATCATAAATTATTGAGAGCTGGAGATGGAAAGGGCTGCAGAGTTTCTCCAGCCCATCCTAGTACAAAAGACCCAGTGAAAATAAGTGATTTGTTCAAGGTCACCCAACAATTTGAAAATATTCTAAACAGAGAGCATCTTTTAGGGCTCCAGTGTTTTATTTTTAAGATTGTTCTTCTTAGAAAGGCTATTTAAATTTAGTTATTGAACTCCTACAAATCCAGGTCATAGAGTGGATAAATTTGGCTTTAGAAATTTTATTAACATGTGGCTGTTTCAGTTTTCACATTTAAAATGGGGATAATAACAGCACCTACCTTGCAAGGTGTTTGTGAGGATAAAATGAGATATTTGTAAAGTGCTTTTCAATCTTACACAAGCTACTTAAATTCTACGTATTTTATTAAATTTTAAAATCAAGTTATTAAATTATATAAATTTATGTATAAAGTCATCTATCTATATATCTATAAAGCCACTATATAATACTATACATTTTAATTAATATTATTATCATGACCTCAAACTATAAAGTTTTGTATTTATTTAGATTTTTACTTTTTCCCCTTAGAAACTTAGAATATTTAATGTGTGCTATCATTTGTTCTTTACATTTCAGAGAGTTAGGTAGGAGTGAGGTGCACATTTAAGAGATGGGGAAACTAATGTCTAGCATTTTATTCAATTCAACAAATGTTTATTAAGCACTTGATATGTTCAAGGCAATGTGGCTAGTGCTGGGAATATAAAAACAAAGCTGATAAACAGCCCTCAAGCAGCTTATATCTACTGGCTTCAAGTGACTAATCTGGGATTATATAGCAAGAAGTCAATGTAGCGAGGCTTAGTATTTCTGTTTTCTGAACCAATTAAAAAAAAGTATTTGACTACACTTTATTTTTTTCCACAAAGGGGAAAAAAACCTGAAATATTTTTAAATCATATTAAAAAAAGCTTGTAAAAATATTTGTAGTCATCCTGATGCTTTTATTCTTCCACACGGATAAAGGTCTCGTCCATTTTTTCACAGTCCTTGAAATGTTTAATTGGCATTGAAACTTCATCCTTCAGCAATTCCTTCTAGCCCAGTAGTAAGGTAAGGTGGAAAAGTACTAGATTTGGAGTTGGAAGAAACTGGCTCTGAGGCTACATGTTTGACCTTAGGTAAGTCACTTCATTTCTCTAGGGATGAGATTCTCTTATCTGTAAAATGGGATTGGACTAGATGGCTTCTAAGGCACTCTTCATTTCTAAATCAATAAATCAATGATCAAAGTGAAATGTGATATTATGCTCTAATCCAGAAAATGAGGACTTAGTCCAAGCAACTTGGTGGTTAAGTGTAGAGAGACTTTTTCAAAGGAACTTTCCATTCTCAATGTTTCCAAAAAGTTTCTCAGGAATGCCTCCAATATTGTTAACACTGACTGATCTCCACCAGGCCAACTCAGGAAGTAGCCCCAGAGACTCTTCTACCCATCAGGAAGTTCAGACCTTTAGGCTGGGTTCATAAAGATGTAATCTCGATCAATCACTTGTATAAGCAGATATGTTTTGCACATCAGTTTCACGTTTTTCCTACAGAGAGCACTTAATTAAAGGGCAGCACTACTTTTGGTGTAGTGTTGCAGGAATTTTACAGTGAAATCATAAATTATGAATGTTGGGTTAGTAAAAGGATGTCTAAAAACAGAACCGCTTTCTGTCGTCTAAGTTAACAGCAGGCTGAACAATGTTCGGCCAAAAAGCTTTTTCATTCTATGATTTATTATATGCTATAGTGAACTTGCCAAAAATAACAGTACAGGATGAGCTGTTAGATACTGTATGTACGGGACCAAGTTCAATAGGATGTCATGTAACAGTTTATTTGGGACTCATATCATTAGGGTGGCCAAGTTTTCTTGAAGGCAAATTAAGACTTTTAAAGGTTCTTTCAACTCATATAGGGCAGAATTTCACTATAATGGAAATGTTCTGATGGCAAGTTAGTGGTTCAGGTCCTTCTATGGTACCTTTTAAAACTCTCTAAAAGCAGAAGTTTTAGGGCAGCAGTCTCATTGCATGTTTTTTTCAGAATAAAAAGGTCTTCTACCTGAACCTAAAACAGTTTTTATGTTTTGAAGGTCTGTCCCATGTTATTGTTGTTCTGTCATTTTTGGTCAAGCCCAACTGTTTGTTAATGACTCCATTTGAGGTTTTCTTGGCGAAGAAACTGGAGTAGTTCACCATTTCCTTTTCTAGTTCATTTTACAGATGAGGAAACAGAGGCAAACAAACAGTTAAGACACTTAGTAAGTGTCTTAGGCTGGATTTGATCTCAGGAAGAATAATCTTCCTGACTCCAGGTCCAGTCCTCTATCCACTGTGCCACCTAGCTTCCCCCCTCCCATGTAAGGAGTATCTTTTCAGGTCAGTGGGGAAACTAGAATACCACAGAAAGGAAAGAAGCCTGGCAAAAATCTGCTAGCACCCCTAAATAGGGATGCACACTGGTTAAGCCACGTAGTCTAAATGCAGTTCTAAATATCTTATGCAGTTAAATGTTATCAGAAAACATGGTGCTTGGTACTTGGTCTTTTTTTTTCTTTCATTTTTTTCTTTAATTAATTAAAAATATTATTCCACAGTTACATGATTCATGTTCTTTGCCTCCCTTCCTCCTTCCCCCCTCCCTGAGCCAACAAGCAATTTCACTGGGTTTTACACGTATTAATGTTCAAATTGGTACTTGGTCTTCTATGATAGGTTACGTGACCAGGACATAAGTAATATGAGTTTCCTAAACCTAAGGAAAAACTTCCTAACAATGAGAGCTATCTCAAAGTAGAATGGCCTGACTTGGGGGGTAGCGGGTCCCCCTCTCTAGAGAGCTCCCAGGTAGAGGTTAAATGATGACTTTTCATGTGGCTTCTAGTGGAGATTCTTTTTGGGGTTGAGATTGTACTAGTCAGTCATCAAGATCCCTTCCAATTCCGAAATCCTTTGATTCTGAAAACTTAAGTGCTTTCACTGAAGATGTGTCGGCACAAATCCTCTAAAAAAATCATAAATCGACTTTTCATTTTTGTGACATGGCTTCAGTTCCTTCGTCCAACAGGCCTAAAATAAGCTCAGAAGATCCTATCAGTTTGTAATGCTGCCATTCTGGAGACCATCATGTTCTTTAGAAAGGCACTAATATTTTTACAAAGGGGGAAAATGTGTTCCAGCCAGTCACCAAAAAGAACAAAGAATATATGGGGGTCATAAACAACAAGCCCAGTATTTTAAAAGATTAAATAAAACAAAAACACACATCGCCACAATTCAGAGAGCAAGTACATGCTGCACTCTCTGTGAACTACCATGTCATAAGCTTCAGGACATAAAATGACTTCAATGGAAGCACGATGTCTAGTTCTACCCCAAACCCCTCCAAACAAGCACAACCAGCACACATTCTACACCCTCCTCACTTTTGTTTCTACATTAAAGAATATTTCACTTGTAAGACAAAATATAGAATCCATACTCTAAAAAGCTTACAAGTGAAAAACAATTGTAAATTGTTTTTCAAATTAAAAAAAATAATACTAATAACCCTATCATTAGCAATAGGGATAGGGGCTGGTTCTGAATTTTTGGGTTAGGGAACTCTCTCAGAAAATATGTAAGTCGTCACTTTCTCTGCAATTTATCTAGTCTGAGAGAGCTGCTAAGGACATGGAGAGGTTACATGACTTGCTCCAACTAACAATCCCTTTATGTGTCAGAAGAGGAATTTGAACCCAGACCTCCTTAGCTTCAAGGCCAGCAATCTATCATCTATATCAAGTGGCTTCTCTATTAGTGAACCAAGAGCTGATAGGATATTTGAATTGAAACATTATCTTGCCTAGCCCTCTGACATTATAGGCATGAAAATGGAAGCCCAGAGAGGATAAGGAAATTAAATGCTTAACCATGTGGCAAAGTATGACAATAGACTTTTTCAAACAACTTTCTACTCCTACAATTTTCCAACATGTCCCAGTGGCAAAGGCAGTTTGAGAACTTAAATCTTTTGACTACTAAGCTGGGGGCATTTCTGAGCTTCTTTCAAGCACTCAGAGGAGGCTATCCATAACTTCCCAGCAACAAACCTACTTCTTTTTTTATTTTATTTTTTTTTAAATTTAAACATTTATTAATATTCATTTTTAACATGGTTACATGATTCATGCTCCTACTTTCCCCTTCACCCCCCACTCCCCGTATCCATGGCCAACGCACATTTCCACTGGTTTTGTCATGTGTCCTTGATCAAGACCTATTTCCAAATTGTTGGTGGTTGCATTGGTGTGGTATTTTCGAGTCCACATCCCCAATCATGTCCACCCCGACCCATGCGTTCAAGCAGTTGTTTTCTTATATGTTTCCTCTCCTGCAGTTCTTCATCTGAATGTAGGTAGCGTTCTTTACCATAAATCCCTCAGAGCTGTCCTGGGTCATTGCATTGCTGCTGGTACAGAAGCCCATTACATTCGATTTTACCACAGTATATCAGTCTCTGTGTACAACGTTCTTCTGGCTCTGCTCCTTTCGCTCTGCATCAGTTCCTGGAGGTCTCTCCAGTTCGCCTGGAACTCCTCCAGTTTATTAT
>NW_025377519.1:0-3875 GCF_016433145.1 Gracilinanus agilis
GAAGGAAGGAAGGAAGGAAGGAAGGAAGGAAGGAAGGAAGGAAGGAGGGAAGAAGGGAAGAAAAAGTGACAATTCCTTTGAACTTCTGCCTTTTTAATATGGCCCAGATCATATTAAAATAAAATTAAGATAAACATAGCAAAGGGGTTAGACTAGAGACTCAGCAGTACATAGTACAATTGGGGATAGGAATGAACTGATAGAATGAAAAAGAATTTATGAACTACTTACTATACACACAGCACTGTCTTCTGGGGATACAGTAAAAAAAACCAAAATATCTTGCTCTCAAAGAAATCACATTTTAATGGGAAAAACAACACCTATGGGAAATTTCAGTTGCAAATCAGTTTGAGCCAGCCCCCATGGACCTCTGGCTCCATTTATTTAATGTCATTTCCATTAATAAAACTGTATCAGTATCTGATGTTCAGCCACTTGACAGTGCCAAGGACCTAGGCAGGAGTCTTCATTATTCTCAAGGTTCTGAGAATTTTTTTTCTGGGTCTTCCTTACCTGTAGCTTCTGAGGAGATGGGAGCTACTTTGAGTGTCCTCAAAGGAAGCTGCCAGTCCACAAGGGTTGCTTCTCTACACTATGACTGCAGTGACCAGGCTAGAAAAGCACCTGCTGTCTAAGGGGTGATGGTATTCTTGGGGATATTGGTTTTACTTGCCCCTAAGTAAGGCCTGGGTTCAAATCCTAAATCAGGTACTTCTTAGCAATGTGACATTGGACAAGTCACTTAGGGAAAGGGAGGGAGGGAACAAACATCTATAAAATGCATAGTATGTGCCAGACACTGGGCTAAGCACTTAATAAACATCATGTTAATGAGATAATTAACAAGAATTCTTTTCTTATTAATGAGATAATTAACATCAAATCATCTCATTAATAAGATATTTATAAAGTGTTTAGTCCAGTGCCTGGTACATAAGTGGTGCTACTTATTTATACATATATATAGTTATTTATATTTTATTCATTCCTTTCTCTTCCTTTTAATATTTTTGTCTATGAAATCAATTACTCAATAATTAAATTAACACCTATCTCACAGGGTTGTTGTGAGAAGTTAGTGTTTATAAAACATGAGCAGATAGTATTATAATGTTCTCTAATTTTCCTTATGCTCCTTTTTTCTCCCACGCTGTTATCAGTTAGGTGGCAAAGTGGATGGAGCACCAAGCCTCGAGTCAGAAAAACCTGAGTTCAAATCTGGTCTTGGATACTTAGTAGCTGTACAACTCTGGACAAGTTATTTAACCTGTTTGCCTTGGTTTCCTTATCTGTAAAATGGGAGTAATTATAGCACTTACCTTCCAGGGTTGTTGCAGGGATCAAATAAGATAATAACTGTAAAGCACTTAGAACAGTACCTAATCCATAGTAAGTGTTACATAAATATTAGCTATTATTATTATTATTATCTTAATTATATATCTTAATATATGATATAGGATATATTATATTGTGAGTAATATAATAATATCTTATTGTCATCATTATCATTATCCATTATCATTGTTATTGTTTCTGTTATTGTTTTCAAGCAAAGTCCAAATTCCTTAGCTTGATATCACCCTACAATTTTACACCCCCGGGTACATCTTTCTCCTTTCCTATCTTGACACTTTTGCCTACCTTGTTCACTAACTCCTAGAATGTCCTCTCTTCCCAATCCCACAGTCCTTCAAGTCCCAGAACAAATGGCACCTCCTCTGTCCAGCCTCCCTTGTACCTCTCTCGCCAGGAATTTTCTTTGTCATGTTACCTTTTAGCCCTTTGGCAGTCTGATGGGAGCTGTGGACCACCTTCTCAGAATAATGTTTTTAAATGCAAAAAGGCAAAACACATTCTATCACAAGGGAAAGTAGTAATATTAAATACAGTTGCTCAAATGTTGAAAAAGAAACAAAGAAACAATTTCTAGATCCTAGGTTAAGAACCCATCCTAATCTGAAATGACCTGTCTGTTGATGGTATTTTCTGCATCTCGGGCTCTAATATCTCAATGGCTCGTGTCTGTGTCTAATACAGCTTCTCCACCAGAGTCCTCATCGTGGCATGGAGCTGACCTTGGGTCTTCAAAGACCAACAAAGCAGAGCAGAAAACTGTGGCAAATCCCAGCAGGAGGAAATCTTTCAAATATGGTCACAGCGATGAAACGTCCGGTCTTATTCTGAAGACCAATCTAAGTTCTGAGAGTCTCAGCATCAAATTGAATGGAGAATGGCTAATTTTTCAGTAATTCTGGAAGATTCCATCTATTAAACTGGAGAGGAGAGATCCTCTACAGCTACAGAGAGAGTAATAAAAAAAATGCCAAGTCCCTGAAGAATTGATGTACATGCCTTGCCCTGCTCCTATCAGGATGGAAGCCCCACAAGGTACAAGATTGGATTCCCAAGTGGAAATATTGAATAGGAAACAGAGTGCTTGGAATCCAGAAAATGTAGGTTCAAGTCTTGCTTCCAACACACACTAGCTGTCTGATCCTGGGCAAGTCAATTAGCCTTCAATGTCCAAGAGACTTCCTAAAACTATAAGGCATAGGTGACTTGCTTTTTTTATTATTAAAAAAACTAAATGATTATGATGGGCTAAGTCCTGGAGATAAAATAGAAAAAGATGGACAGGTAAAGCCTAATTAAGTAATAGTACAATGGGATAATTACTTCCCTCAGTCTGGACACTACTTTTAATAGCCTAAAACCCCCTTAGCTTTATGGCAGCCTTGTCATTCTGTTAACTCAAATGGACCTCAGGTATTTTTTTTAACTCTTACCTTCTGTCCTAGTAACAACTCTAAGACAGAAGAGTAAAGGCTAGGCAGATGGGGTTAAGTAACTTTTCCAGGGTCACACAGCTAGGAAATGTCAGTTCACATATGAACCCAAGTCCTCCTGACTCTACCCATTATGCTCCCTAGCTGCCCCTCTCATATTTGTCTTTCATTTCCCCTATTGCCTAGCATAGTACATTGGACTACCAAGTGGTTTGTTATTGTTTGTTAAATGAATGGAGTGAACAAATCAATGTAAATTAAATGCCACCTTATGAGTGATAGCTTATTTTGTTTAAAAGGCAAGACTTTCTCTCTCTGGCCAATGATTGGCATGTTAAATTCTGTAGCTCTTAGACATAAACCAGCAAGGGGACAAGCTGTCTTAAAGAGCCCTTTCTGTTCTATGCATTCACTTCATCAAGAGAACAGGCAGAAATGAAAAATGGGTAGAAGTGGCTGGCCAACCGTGAGCAGGTGTCATTCTCTCTGCTAATGTTTCCCTTTGAGTCCTTCTTGAAATCCTGATGCCAGCACAATCCTCAGCCTTCAACTCACCTGATGACCCAAGGGAAAGAGACAGGGAAGCCAGCTATACTTGGTCCAGTCAATCACCTGCTCTCTAAGGTGACCCAGAAGAAGTGATGGAAGCCTCCTCCAGAGTAGGTAGCCTCAAGCAAGAACTCAGTGAGCCTGCCACCCACATTCGATGCCATGCTCCTCCTCTGATCTTACCCCACTGGAGGGGAAAAGGGGATATCAACCAAGATGATCTTTACATCTCCAGCTCCTGCTACAAACAGGATGCCTTTGTGGACCTCCCACCACCCCAAAAAGCAAAGCCACAACTGGATCCAGAAAAAGATTAAGAAATGGAGGAGATGGGGGTGGGGGAAAGGATTGCTACATCTCATCACAAGAAGCCAGCCTCTTTCTTCCTTTCTTTCTTTTTCTTTCTTCCTTCCTTCCTTTCTTTCTTTCTTTCTTTCTTTCTTCCTTCCTTCCTTTCTTTCTTTCTTCCTTCCCTTCTTTCCTTCCTTCTTTCTTTCTTTTTCTTTCTTTCTTCCTTCCTTCCTTCCTTTCTTT
>NW_025377520.1:0-2175 GCF_016433145.1 Gracilinanus agilis
AGGAAGGAAGGAAGGAAGGAAGGAAGGAAGGAAGGAAGGAAGGAAGGAAGGAAGGAAGGAAGGAAAAATGAGATAATACTTATAAATGACTGTAAAGGTAAAGATTAGTTTGACCTTCTTTATTTATAAAATGGGCATAGCAATGATTATGCAACTTGCCTTCCTATGACAGCGGTGACAGAAGCTGTTTGAGGTGTCACTGCTAGGCCCCCATAGATATTTTCCCAGCCATCTCTATAAAGAGCTTCCTTCAGTAAAGATTGTTCCTCCAGTCATTGCCAGGAACCCCTGCACAGACATCGAAGACCCAGCCCAGATCCCTGGGATCAGCAGAGGATTTAGACAATCTAGTCCCCTTCCAGGGCATTGCACCAGCATGCAATTTAATTTCCTCTAAAAGCAAAAAAGCATGGGATCCCAAAGGAAAAACAGTAAATCACAGCTTTCAGATTTTAATAAAGAAATGGAATTTTGCATCCTATTCTGTATTTATGGCTTACCCAATAGGTATCCATGTGTGCCACTAGTGACATATCACCCAGGGCCCTGCAGCTCAAACACTGGGGCCTGTTCATAATTTCCTAACTGGATGTCTGAGATGGAGCCTTTTGTTTTATTTTCTTTCCTTCAAGTTAGCCCCTGATTCTTTGATAACTGTTCCATAAGCTCCCTATTGTGAGAGTGAGAAACTCCAGACACAAGGAGGAGAGAATATTCTAAGGAGTCCTGGGCTTTGGGATCCCATGATCTGAGTTAAATTTTTATTCCTAAGTCACCCATAAGACCTTACAGCCTCCATGAACCTCGGGCTCCTCAACTGAAAAATGGGAGTAATGTGTCTCGCACTACCCACCCCACTAGACTCCTCCTAAACCAGAAAATGCGATGGAAACAGAATAATATCATCATTGTAGCCCAAAAGAGTTCTGGCCTACAAGACCAGAGTCCTGGGCTTGAGTTTGCCAGGTGACATTAGTCAAGTCATTTGAACCCTCTGATCTTTCCTCCTATATAAAATGAAGGCCTAAAATGCTATTAGTTTATAAGTCTGGGGTCCCTTCTTTCATGCCATGACTTTAACCCTGAAGATATTCAGGAACTTAAATGCTTGATGATGTACAGTCTGTGAGTGGAGGTCCTCACCAGCCTCTCTCTCCATCCCTTCTGCAGGTTCACAACCGAAACCTCCTCTCCCTGGACTTTGACCGAGTGACTCGAACGGAGAAGATCTACGATGACCACCGCAAGTTTACGCTTCGGATCCTCTACGACCAGGCCGGGAGGCCCAGCCTGTGGTCCCCCAGCAGCAGGCTGAACGGTGTCAACGTGACCTATTCCCCAGGCGGCCACATTGCGGGCATTCAGAGGGGCACCATGTCAGAGAGGATGGAATATGACCAGGCCGGCCGCATCACCTCCAGGATCTTCGCCGATGGGAAGTCTTGGAGCTACACTTATCTAGAGAAGGCAAGAGTCTTCCTCACTGACCTCTTCTGGGGATGTTCAAAGGCCCATTCGATGGCTGCGGCACGCTTTGCAAAAGTTGTGGTTCAGGAAAAAGTATCTGTATCAGGAGACCCGGGGCTAAAGCCCAGCTGGTTCCGATACTTCCTAGCTTGTGTGACCCGGGGAAAGTCACCTAATGTGTCTACGCCTTAGTCTTCTTATCTAGAACAGCTAGTACTTATACGGTGCTTTAGGGGTTGCAAAAAACTATACGTATGTTATCCTACTTGGTAATATTTCTATTACCTACTTGGCAGGGTTGTTGAGGGGAAAATACTCTGCACATCTTCAAGGTTAATTGAAATATGAACAGTTATCCCTTTGGTACTATTCTTCAATGTGTTACCAATTAAATATTTTTTTTTTTTGAGGAAGTATGGCATAGCAAAAAAAGGATTGGGCTTGGAATCAAAAACATCTAGGGGCGGGGCAGCTGGGTAGCTCAGTGGATTGAGAGCCAGGACTAGAGACAGGAGGTCCTAGGTTCAAATCTGACCTCAGACACTTCTCAGCTGTGTGACCCTGGGCAAGTCACTTGACTTCCTTTGCCTACCCTTACCATTCTTCTGCCTTGGAGCCAATACACATTACTGACTCTAAGACGGAAGGTAAGGGTTTTAAAAAAATAAAAAGAAGGAAGGAAGGAAGGAAGGAAGGAAGGAAGGAAGG
>NW_025377521.1:0-1655 GCF_016433145.1 Gracilinanus agilis
GAAGGAAGGAAGGAAGGAAGGAAGGAAGGAAGGAAGGAAGGAAGGAAAATAAGAAGAGAGGGAGGAAGGAAAATTGGTTGTTATCATTTTTATTCTCACTACTATTATTACACTTTTGTTACTAACTGTGTAAGCTCAGGTAAGTCATTTACCTCTCTTCACCTCAATTTCCTCATCTGTAAAATGGGGATAAGTGTAATATCTACCTCCTGGAATCATGGTATAAGCTAAAATGAGTTAAAGCATAATAGAAATGAGGGCTCTGATGCCCTGTTACTCAGGTGGAAATCTGTCTGCTCAGAAGCAGTTTGTTTTGCAGCATCCAGATCCTTCTTGATGAGCCAAGTGACAGGCACTGTGCCATTTCCAATCCCCTGAGCCCTCCCACTTGGAATTTCCCTCATTATTGGTCATGTAGATTTTTCCCCCTGTGATAATGAGATTTCATGAGAGGCAACCACACAGAAAGATAGCTATGGAGAGTTAAACCCTCTACCTTGGCGGAGTTCCTAACCTCCTGTTTTGTATAAATTTGCTTAAAATTGCCATGAATAATTGTCTTATAAAATTTAAGAAACATAGAATGTCAGAGTCAGAAGAGACTTTAAGAGATTGTTTTATCCAACCATCTCATTTTACACATGAAGAAACAGAAGCCCAGAGGAGGACTTCCTCAATATCAAACAAGCAGGAAATAGCAGGTCAGAAGCACTTCATTCAAATCCAGACACTGTATAGATTATTGGTGTGGCTTTGGGTAAGTCATATAGCCTTTCGTTGTTCTTAAAAACAGTAGTTTTCTAGTAGTAGTACTGTAGTTTTCTCTGCCTCTGCAGTTAACCCAGTGAACCCAGGAAATTCAGAATTTTTGGAACTAGAGAAAGATGGTTAAGCAAATCTATTCTATTATTGAGAGACACACACAGGGAATCTCAGAGTTAGAAGTGACTTCAAAGGATGTCCTGGCCAACATGGACCTGAACAATAATCCCCTCTAGAATGACAAGTGACCATCCATGAGACTTCCAGTGATAGAGAACTCCCTTCTTCTGAAGAAGTGTATTTCCTTTCCAAACATTTACAGTTGTTTCTCATGTCATTTGGAGCACAACAAATTCCCTTTCAATGTCTAGTCTCAAATAGTAGTAAATTTACTACTCCTACTACAATAGTAGTAACAGTAACACTACTAGCTGACATTAATAAAGTACTTTAAAGTTTGCAATATATGTTCTCTCCCTGTCAGTATATTTACATATACAAATACATAGATATAAATGTAGATATAGATATTTTTAAAACCCTTACATTCCATCTTAGAATCAATATTATGTATTGCTTCTAAGGCAGAAGAGTGGTAAGGGTTAGGCAATGGGGGTTAAGTGACTTGCCCAGGATTACCTACCTGGGAAGTGTCTGAGGCCAGATTTGAACCCAGGATCTCCTATCTCTGGGCCTGACTTTCAATCCACTAAGCTACCCAGTTGCCCCCAATATAGATATATATTGAAAGAGAAGGGAAAGAGGATGAAAATGGGGGAAAAGAGGAAGAGAAAAGGGGAAAGAAGGAGGGGAGAGGAGAGAAGAAATTGATTCTGTAAAAATAAAGTACAACCCCCCCAGCTACCTGGTTCTGGATATATATATATATATAT
>NW_025377522.1:0-1387 GCF_016433145.1 Gracilinanus agilis
TTAATTTGCTGACTTTCTAATTTTTTGAGTTGCATGCCCAATTCATTGATCTCTGCCCTCCTTAATTTGTTAATATATGCACTCAAGGATATAAATTTCCCCCTGAGTACTGCCTTGGCCGCATCCCACAGATTTTGGTAGGATGTCTCATCATTGTCATTTTCTTCAATGAAATTGTTGATTGTTTCTATGATTCCTTCTTTGACAAATTGGTTTTGAAGAATCATATTATTTAATTTCCAATTAGTTTTTGATTTTCCTGTCCAAGTGCCCTTATTAATTATTATTTTTATTGCATTATGATCTGAGAAGGTTACAATTATTATTTATGCTCTTTTGCATTCGTTTGCAATGATTCTATGCCCTATAGCATGGTCAATCTTTGTCAATGTGCCATGTGCAGCTGAGAAGAAGGTGTATTCCTTTTTGTCCCTATTTATTTTTCTCCACATGTCAATTAGATCTAATTTTTCTAGGACTTCATTCACCTCTCTTACCTCTTTCTTATTTATTTTTCGGTTTGATTTATCTAGATCTGACAGAGGAATATTTAGATCTCCCACTAGTATGGTTTTACTATCTATTTCCTTCTTGAGCTCTGCCAGTTTCTCCTTTATGAATTTGGGTGCTATGCCACTTGGTGCATACATATTGAGCAGTGTTATTTCCTCATTGTTTATACTGCCTTTAATCAGGATGTAATGACCTTCCATTGTCTTTTTTAATCATATCTATTTTTACTTTGGCTTTGTCAGAAATCATAATAGCCACTCCTGCCTTCTTTTTCTCATTTGACGCCCAAAAGATTTTGCTCAAACCCTGAACCTTAAACTTGTGTATGTCTACCCGCCTCATATCTGTTTCTTGTAGACAACATATGGTGGGATTTTGGTTTCTAATCCACTCTGATATTTGCTTCTGTTTTATGAGCGAGTTCATCCCATTCACATTCAGAGTTATAATCATCAGTTGTGCATTTGCTGACATTTTCAAATCCTCCCCCATTCCTGCCCCTTCTCCTTAAACTATTTCCTTTAAAACCAGTGGTTTGCTATTAAGACCCTATCCCTTATCCCCTCCCTTGATTAACTTCCCTTTCTACCCCCTCCCTTATTTTTCCCCCCTCTTTTTGTTTTTAAAGGCCTTATGAATTCCCTCCCCCTTCACCCCTCCCTTTTTTTGACCTCCCTACTCCCCTGCTCCCCTTGGTTTATCCCTTCTAACTTTCTCAGAAGGGTTAGATAAGAGTTTTATGTCCCAATGGATAGTATAGATACTCTTCCCTCTCCGGGTTGATTACACTGAGAGTAAGGTTTGATTATTACCTCTTTATGCTCTCCTCCTCTCCTTCTTATAATAGTATTTGTCCCCTCTCCCTCCCATGCCC
>NW_025377523.1:0-4189 GCF_016433145.1 Gracilinanus agilis
TCTGGTTTTCACCTTGTCTTATCCAGAACAAGGCTGTCCTGTGACTTCCTGCTAATTTCTAAATCATGCTATCAATTCTATGGCCTTCCTCCCTCTCTCATCTGAACTCTGACTCGTTCCTTGGGGACCCTAGACTTTAACAGGTGAGTTTTCATCTTCTCTTGAATTGGAATCAGGCCACCAATCCTTCTGACCCATTTCCATGCCATATTGCCACCACATACCTTCCCTTACACACACACACACACACACACACACACACACACACACACACACACCCTCTCTTGCAGGTCTCAGGCAGTCTTGCTTGTTTGTATTTGTGATTTGTGCCCCCAGTACTTAGCCTGGCATATAATAAATGCTTAATAAATGTTTTCTCATTCATTCATTCATTCTCTACTGACTGATAAACAGCATTGCTATTTCAAAGCAGTGGGGAATGGAACTGGAATATTTATTTTCTCAAAATGTAGAAGGAGTAACATGCAAGGAGGCATAATGTGACTAACTACAGCATGGTATTTTATACCTAACTTGAGAGAGTCTTTAGAGCATGGGAAATTTCAAGTTTGGATTTGGATGAATTAGAGTGAAGGCTGAGGGTCTCAAAAATAATGTATTTCTGTTTCACTTTCTTTCCATGGAAAGTGAACAGAAAATCTTTCACTGGTCTTGTGTTCAATCCACTGGGTCTTTCATGTTCAACATAACTATTAAAGTCTTTCCACTGACATTTGCAGAATCAACCTTTTTTTTTTTCCCGGGGTTTTCTACCATCTTCTTAATATGCACTGACATAGTATATCATTTGTCAGGATTTCATCCTACTTGAAGACTTTGCATTGCTTAGTACGAGATTCTGACACAATTTCATTTGCCAGGATCCTGAAGCACAAGAATAGAATAGTCTCACCTAGGCTTAAAATGAATTTACACAAGGTTCTCAGAATAAGGCTGTCATGCATAATAGATGTAATGCAATCTTTGGCTAAAAGCTTTGGCTAAGGATAGTGTATAAAGGTCAGGATGGTGATTTTCATTCTGTTTTCCTGCTCCTCAGTGTGTTTATCTTATTTCCATTCAATGCAAAGATTCTTTAAACAATAGGGGAACAACTTGAAATACTCATTTTAAAAATCCCTTGCATCAGATATGCATAAGCCAACCTTTCTATAGTTTATGATTTTCTGCTTGAAGGCAAAATAATCTTCAAGAGATGATCCAGGAACTATGTTACGTTTGCTGTGACACAGCGTGTCATAACTATTCTATATTAGCACCTATCAATGTACTTCTGTAATGGAATTATTACAAAGCAGTGTTCCTTCATGATCATTTTGTGGTTCTCTGTGATGCTTTTGAGACTCTCTCTTTTCTTCCCTCTCCATCCTGGCAGCTTTTCAGAATGGAGAAAGATCCACTTGTTCAACATTACCCATATGGGGCATGCGTTGAATTAATTATAGAGAAAGAATCTCTGTTAAAATCCAATGACTCCATGATAGCCACATTCTGGTTTCCCAAAGAGCTCCATGTACCACTAAATACAAGGATTAAGTAGCACTGCTTTATAAACGGAACTTATGAAATACACATTAAAATGGGCATCTAAGTAGGGTAGAAAGAAATAGTGGAATTTTAAAAAATAAAAACTCCCCAAAGCAACCCACGTTTCATATCAAAGAAGAGTTATTTTGAAGCTGTGTGTTTTTAAAAGCATCTGTGTTCAGTAGATTTTTTAAAATATATGTTTCTTAAAATATGTAAAGTATCACACCCATAGAGAGGCTAATATGTGTCAAGTTTTAACCTACAGTGATTTTTACTGTGAAATAATAGGCCTTTTGAGTAACAAAACTACCATAATTAACCCAGTTGTCAATAAAGGCTATTTCTTTGGTCCAATCCACTCATAGCTTGAAATATTTCTAAACATATTGAACTAGTATAACCACAATCCTAAGGAAAAGCAAGTCTTAGCTGCACCTGATTGTTTTTTAAATTTCCTGTTTTGATCTCTCTCTCTCTCTCTCTCTCTCTCTCTCTCTCTCTCTCTCTCTCTCTCTCTCTCTCCTAGACAAAGAAATTACAACATGTAAATAATATTGTGACAAGAATGCTGACTAAAATGATGTTTTTTATTTGGATATTTTCTCAGCTCAAAACACAGATATTGTCATTCTATACCAACAAAAAAACATTTATTCATCTATGTAAGCCACTGTCGGTATTGATAGCACCCTTCTGACCTTAGGGACATTACACATTTTTGTCTTTTGAGTCTTAGGAAAATTATTAATGAAATACAGGCTTATATTGTTTAAATACATTTGGGAGGAAAAACTGCTAAAGGAAAACTCTTACAATAGTGTTAATTATAAATGACACTTTATTTACTGGCTTACTTAACACAATCACAGGCTAATAGAGCATTTAAATTATTTTCTTTCATTTATTTTTAACAGGAAATAAGCATCTCCTTATTCCTCAAACAGTTTTAGATATTTGTTTTCCTTAGATCTCTTTTGAAAAATGAAGAATAGGGAGTCACAATAATATTCTGAAGTATAAAAGTAACACAATTTTCTATAGGGGGCAATGCTTATCTATGTTATTATAAAAGATTCAGGCCTAAATTTTTTAAATGCTATTTTGAGCATGTTATCATCATATTGGTTTTAGGTGCCCTCTTTCCATCTCTCTGTGGGAAACCTCAGCTATCCAAATGCCCATCCTACCTTAGCCCAGCCTACCTAAGGCCTTATCATGATTCTATTGATGAAGTACAGCTAGAATATTTTTGTTCTGAGCATCTCAGGAATGGAATTGGAATCAGTTTAAAGTAGAGTGCAATGATCAAGAAGAATGGACAGTTTTTTATTTAGTTAGTTTTCTTTAAGTTTTCTTTTAATATTTTTTATTTATTTAAGTTTTTATTTGTATTTAAAAGTTTTTATAATACATTAATGTCTTAATTGTTCATTTGAAATTATTTTCTCATCATCCAGGATAGTGAAGGCATGGATGAGTTGCAATCTGTATCTTTGGAGAGAATAGATATCAATGAGATAACAGAGTCATCATGATATCAAAATATTATTTTTGTATATCAGTAAGCAGACTGACTGAATGCCTAGCTACTTGATTCTGGCCTGTGAAGAAGAGATCCAGTAAAAGTGGGCCAAAAAGTAAGTTAAAGAGAGAGGGTTCACACAAAAAGTTTATAAGAAGAACTAAAGTCATAGGATATCAGAAAGAAAAGATGGAAAACAGTCATAATGCAGTCATCACAGTGTAAAAATTAAAATGAATATACAATTACTTCAAATATTATTTTTATGAGATTTATTTATAATCACTAGAAGTAAAGAAATAAAAAGGTAATTATACAACAAAATTAAAAAAAAAAACATGCTCAAGCTAATCTACCTAATCAAAATTCCCATTCTGCCAAAACCACCAACAGGAAGCAAAAGAGACCCTCGACATGGAAATCCACCCAATTTATCTCCTGTCTACGTCAGCCCGTAACAACAGGAAGTCAGTGGGCTCCTGGGTAATGTAGTTTAAAAGTACAAGATTTCCAATTACACAACAGAGCCATGAATCTGGGAAAATAAAAAGGTCTTAACTTTGCAAATAAGACAACTGCCAACAAATTAAAAGAATAATTATGATATCAGAAAAAAGACAGTTTAAATTAACTAAATATTTTGTAACTAAATGCAAACATCTCTGGATCTAACATCTGCTATTATTTTCAACCTGGAAATATGAACACACAATTTGGGAAGCATGCTTCTGCACAAAAAGTTGTAAAAAATCCCAACAAAAAGAACTCATGCTGCCTCTTTTTCCAAAGACTCTCCTTTTTTTTCTTCTTAAGTTATTTATGAGGTAGGTGGAAGGCTGACAGAAATGTTTAATCTTATTACAATTAGACTTTATTTTGAAAGAAGAAACAAATTATATATATAATACTCTCTAATTGGAAACTATTATTATCATTTCATAACTGGACTTAAGGGTTACCTATTTCTATTAGTTTATACAGGACTCACTTATCACCCTGTGACTTTTAATTAGAAAAATAATTTTAAAAGACCAACTTTTTAATATAATGAAGGCTTCTTATATTTTGACCAAATGTGGTTCAATCAATTTATGAAATGACTATGTATAGCAAGCT
>NW_025377524.1:0-6268 GCF_016433145.1 Gracilinanus agilis
GAAGGAAGGAAGGAAGGAAGGAAGGAAGGAAGGAAGGAAGGAAGGAAGGAAGGAAGGATAGAAAGTAGTATTCCCAGATTAATGACAGTGAATGGAAAACAGAGCAGCCAAAACTCACAGACCCCTAAAAAACCATTCACACATTTAAAATGTAATATTTAAACCATTAGAGACATCTATCATGGTAAATCATGGATCAACTTCTTTGGCCAAGATGAATCCCAGCATGATATATTGGACACTACAGACACAACTTGGACTAAGCAGTGCTCAGGTGCTGCCTTCTACACAAGGCCTCTCCAAAGGCCCCCATCCCAGTGCTGGCAACCTTTCCCTCTCTCTGTCTCTGCCTCTGACTTTACATGACTTTGCATTGGTTCCACAACTACATAATGTACTCCACTGAACCCTACTTTCTCCAGCAGAACCTAATCTCACTGGCGGTGTCTTTGCCCCCAGTCCTGCACACAGTAGGCACTTAGTAGTGCTTGTGAATTTAAATTTGCTGAGATTTAAGAACCAGTTAAAAGCAAAAACAGAAGGAGCAGACGAGCAATAAACCCAGGAATTCAGCCCTTGCAGTGTTAACAAAATTCCACACGGCCTCCTCTGCCTCATTTTGATGTCCGCTACCTGGGAAAGGCCTCCGTATAAACAGTCTCCAAGAATCAATTTCACCCTGCTTTTCATCCAGACTTTACAAGCTTTTTACTTTTTCTATTGTGCGGTCATGCCCTTTGAATTCAGGGCAGAGCCAAGGTGATGATAGAAAGGAAAGAGAATCAAGAAATACATTTTTTTGCCTCATTTTTTCAAATACCACCCCCCCTCCTGACCACTTCTTCTCTTCCAATCCCAGTACTCTATATTAACAGAACTTAATTGGACATCCTCTCCTGAGACACCATTCCTGGAGGATTCTTATTAAACCCAAGCTTATTCTGTCTAAGTTTACTAATGCTCAGTCGCCTCCCAAGACTCTACGCGGATGCATTTATAAACATTTTGTCCTCCAAAGGGGCTGTTCAGTATGCATCACCTGGTGGAGCATTTTGGCTGCCTGATCTAATAGCCAAAGGGCGTGCTGGGAGCACCAGCCACGATTTGTTCCTCGTGCCAGGCACAACACAGAGAAATGATATTTTTGCGACAGGTCCCTTCCATAATTTACTGCCATCTTCCACCCTTGCTGTCTTCATGCAGCTCCACCACAGGAAAAAAGGAAACTGTACATCAACTCTCCTCCATCCAGGATTTCGATTTAAACCCGTCCTTGTAAAGGCAACATGGGGGAGGTGCTTCTATTAAAGTCCACCATAAAATATGTGGATGGCGAATATGAAAACTACAACTTCTTTTTGGAGGTGCCTGATATATTCATCCTTTCTAGTTCTTTTGTCCTGCACTCTCCATGAAGTTCATTTTATTTTGATAAGGATGCAGAGTTCTCATTGCCTCCTCCTTGCAGAAAGCCCCTACCTGAGAATGCTAAAAACTGACCATTGATTTAAAGGTCTATCAAAACACATTCAAAATATACACAAATGTTTCTCTGTTATTCTCTGTGCAAGTAGACTAAAGGGGATAGAGTGCTGGCCTCAGAGACAGGAAAAATGGGGTTCAAATCCTGCCTCACACGCTTACCTGTTATATGACTCTAGGGAAGTCACTTCACTGTCTCAGTTTCCTTATTTACAAAATGAGGGGGAAGGACTAAATGGCCTCTAGAGTCCCTTCCAACTGTGATTTTTTTTTTAATTTTAAGTCTTAATTATTCATCTTTTGAAGATTTTTGTCCTTTGGGGGAGGGAAAAGGCTAGAGGAAGGATACCTTTTTTAAGAGTTAGGGGAAAAAGAAAAACAACAAACTGGGAAAATTTTTTCATAACAAAACTCTCTGACAAAGGTTTACTTTCCCAAATATATAAGGAACTAAATCAAATTTACAAAAAAATCAAGCCATTCCCCCCAAAAATGGTCAAGGAATATGAATAGGCAGTTCTCGAATGAAGAAATGAAAACTAATAATAATCACACAAAAAATTGTTTTAAATCCCTCCTGATTAGAGAAACACAAATAAAAACAACTCTGAGGAACCACCTTATACCTAGCAGACTAGCCAATATGGCAGCAAAGGAAAGTGATAAATGTTGGAGGGGATGTGGCAAAATTGGGACACTAATACACTGCTGGTGGAGTTGTGAATTGGTCCAACCATTCTGGAGGGCAATTTGGAACTATGCTCAAAGGGTTTTAAAAGAATGCATACCCTTTGATCCAGTCATACCCCTATTGGTTTGTACCCCAAAGAGAAAATAAGGAAAAATACTTGTACAAAAATATTTATAGTCATGCTCTTTGTAGAGACAAAAAAATGGAAAATGAGGGGGTGTCCACCAATTGGGGAATGGCTGAATAAATCGTGGTATATGCTGGTGATGGAATACTATTGTGCTAAAATGAATAATGAACTGGAGGAATTCCATGTGAACTGGAAAGACCTCCAGGAATTGATGCAGAGTGAAAGGAGCAGATCCAGGAGAACATTATACACAGAGACTGATACACTGTGGTAAAATCGAATGTAATGGACTTCTGTACTGGCAGCAATGCAATGACCCAGGACAAATCTGGGAACTTCTGAGAAAGATGCTATTCACATCCAGAGAAAGAACTGTGGGAGCAGAACTGCAGAAGAAAAACATGATTGATCATGTGGCTCGATGGGGATATAATTAGGGTTTTGGTGTTAAAAGATCACTCTACTACAAATATGAATAACATGACGTATAAGCCAGTGGAATTGCTTGTCAGCTCTAGGGGTGGGGGTGAATCATGAATCATGTAAGCATGGAAAAATATTCTAAATAAATAATTTTTTTAAAAAGAGTTAGAGAGTTTCCCACTAATTCTGGGATTCTAAGAAATAAAAATCCAATCATCTTACCAATATACACATATAAATGTATATCTATATATGTCTGCATGTGTATAATTATAATATTCAGGCACCTAGATGGCACAATGAGAGAGCTAGACATGAAACCAGAAAGAGCCAAGTTCAAAGCCAGGACTTAATAGTTATGTAACCCTAGGCATTTAACTTCTTTTAACTTTTAAATTTTTTTCATGGTTACATGATTCATGTTTTCTCCTTCCCCCCATCCTTCCCGCATCTCAGAGTTGATAAGCAATTCTGCTGGGTTATTCATATATTATATATAATATATGTATATATGTGTATAAAATCACTCAAAATGGCTCCATATTATTTATTTTTTTAAGAAAAAACCAAAACCCTAAATCACATACCCATATAAACAAGTGATAAATCACATGTTTTCTTCTGCATTTCTACTCTCAGAGTTCTTTCTCTCAATATGGATAGCTTCTTTCTCATAAGTCCTCAGGATTGTCCTGGACCATTGCATTACTGCTAGTAGCAAAGTAATTTCCATTTGATTGTCCCACAATGTTAAAGTCTATGTGTACAATGTTCTCCTGGTTCTGCTTATTTCACAGCACATCAATTAATGTAGGTCTTTCCTGTCCACCAATTCATCATTCCTTATAGCACAATAGTATTCCATCACCATCAGATACCACAATTTGTTCAGCCATTCCCCAATCTAGGGACAACCCCTCATTTTCCAATTTTTGCTACCACAAAAAAGTGCAGCTATAAATATTTTGTACAAACAGAACCTTTCCAATTTTTTTTATCTCTTTGGTATATAAACCCAGTAGTGATATTGCTAGATCAAACAGCATGCATTCTTTTAAAGTCCTTTGGGCATGATTCCAAATTGCCCTCAAGAATGGTGGGATCAATTCTCAACTCCATCAGCAATTGGCATTTAACTTCTGTCTCAATTTTCTCATCTCTAAATCGGGAATAATAATAGCACCTATGAGGAGTGGGAGGTAGTTGATTGGCTTAGTGGATTAAGAGTCAGGCTTGGAGATGGGAGGTCCTGGGTTCAAATCTAACCTCAGACACAGCCTAGCTGTGTGACCCTGGCTGGACAAGTCACTTAAAATCCATTGCCCAGCCCTTACCACTCTTCTGCCTTGGAACTAATACACAGTATTGATTCTAAGATGGAAGGTGAGGGTTTAGAAAAAATGATACTATTAATAGCACCTACTTCACAGGGTAATTGCAAGAATAAAATGAAATAATATTTATAAAGTGGTTTGTAAACTTTAAAGGATTATATAAATGCTAGGTATTATATTCTTAGCAGTTATGTGACACAATAGATAGAGCTTTAGGTCAAAAGTCAAGAAGACTCATCTTCCTAAACTGAAATCCAGTCTCAGACACTTACTAGTTTTGTGATTCTGGACGAGTCTTTTAATCCTATTTATCTCAATTTCCTCATTTGTAAAATTAACTGGAGAAGGAAATAGCAAACCACTCCAGCTTCTTTGCCAAGAAAACCGTAAGACTCAAAACATGACTGAAATGGAATGACCAAACAGCAACAAAATTACTATTATTACATATTATGTTTGCTTTTGAATAGGCAGGTAGTGGAGTAGGTAGAGAGCATTCTATTTAGGATTAGAGGACATGGGTTCTAATCTCAGTTTTACTTATTATTTATTGAGCCGAGAGTCTATCTTTCGATTTCCTCGTCTGTAATAAGGGAGGGTAAGAGTAAGTGTTGCCAAGGGTAGCTAGATGGCTCAGTGGACTGAGAGCCAGACCTAGGGACAGGAGTTCAAATACTTGAGTTCAAATATTTCCTAGCTGTGTGATCCTGGGCAAGTCACTTAACCCCTCCTACCTAGCCCTTACTGCTCTTCTGCCTTGGAACCAATGCACAGTATTTATTCTAAAACAGAAGGTAAGGATTTAAAAAACTAAAAAAGAGTAAGTATTGCCTAAGATTCCATTCAGGTCTCAATCTATCAGTTTATAATGAACTATTTAACAACCTCAAGTATGGGGAATGGGTTTTTCCAGTCCCTTGAATTTCCCAGCGAAATGCATATAGATTAACTGAATAATAATCCATTTTTTGTTTAATCCTTACACTTGAAAATCTTTATAAAATGACTCTTTGTTTCTTTGACTCAGTAATTACACCTGTATATTTAGTGGAAAGATACTAGACATAAAGAATCTGGACCCAGATTTGAACAGGGAAAGAAAGGCATACTGCATTGCCTTGGAAATTGTATGATCCTTTTAGTGACCTCTCAGCTTCTGCCTGAAAACAAAGGCCTCTCTTTTTAATACCAACATCCTTCTGGTGACATGGTATGGCTGTGAGTCATGGAACTTCATGGTCCCCAAAGAATTCAACTTGTGGGTCACCCAAAGGGCACTAAGAAAATATGATGGGTATGAGTGGACTGTAATACATTACAAATGAGGAATTGTGCAAGAGAGGGAGAGAATAAGATGCCATCAGAGAAATGGATGATTAGCAATATGCAGTTGGTGATTTAGCTGGAAGGAGGGATAACTGGCAATGCACGAACTATGCATTCCACTGGTATTCTTCACACAATGTCAAAAGACCTGAACGAAATTTCTCCCCGCAGCACCTTCAGTAGATCCCCTGCGCTAATTTACAGAAGGACATAGATAAGAATTGCCCAGGACGGGCAAGAGTCGAGCCAAGGAGATCTACATCAGTGGGCAGAAGACCTACAGCAAGTTGGCAAATCTACCATATTTAAATAGTAAACATATATGTTGGATTTCTTCCAAGCATGATCTCAGAAATGTATCATGGGAGATCTGGGATTCATGAAGACCTGGTTCAAGTTCCCCTTTTAACATATATTAGTTATTCCAGATATATATGTATATATTATCAGTATGTTATATATAAATATATAGACATTATGCTATATATAGATGTTATATATTAATATATAGATATGGTATTATACATATATTTATTAAATATATTAATATATAGATCTTTGGATAGATTATATCTACTTACCAATAGATAGATATAGATGTCTATATGCAGACAGACAGGCAGACAGATAGATGACAGATAGACACATAGATGAAGATATGGCTATGAATATATAAGCAATATTAGATTTTACTTGAATTTAGGTTTGAATTTGATTTGAATATTAGGTTTACATTTGAAGAGGCAGAGTTTTATATTAGAGTGCCCCCGACTTTATAAGATAATCATTTATAGAAAAGATGTCCATCTGCGTTTACAGGGGAAAAGAAGAGAAGAGAAGAGAAGAGAAGAGGAAAGGAAAGGAAAGGAAAGGAAAGGAAAG
>NW_025377525.1:0-1420 GCF_016433145.1 Gracilinanus agilis
GAGAGGGAGAGAGAGAGAGAGAGAGAGAGAGAGAGAGAGAGAGAGAGAGAGAGAGAGAGAGAGAGAGAGTTAGAGAGAGAGTTTTTTTAGGTGAGGTAACCAGGAGAACTGTAAAAAACTATGAAGTCCTCGGACTGCAGTTACTGTGAAGCTGAAGCGTACTTTCCCAGGAGGAAGTATCGTTCCTCCTTCCACATGTTAGTACCTGGGGTACTTCTCCCTCTTTAGATTCTCCGCATCCTCACCCCCTTGATTTTTCCCAGTCCTTGTTATAGCTCTGGATTGCAGCAGAACTATAGCGTGCCTTTCTCTGGTGACCTGAGCATGAATGATATAGCCCCAGAGTTGTGTCTGTCTGCCTGTTTGTTTGTTTTCAGTCAGATTGGCCTGCCTCTAGCGTGGGCCACCATGGTGAAAGAAAAAGAGGCTTGTAGTAAGGGGAGGGAGACCCTGAAGTCTGCTGGCAGGAGGGGAGTCCTTTTAAATGCAGTGGTGCTTTTGTGGAGGGGAGGAAACTAAAGCGCGAGTTGGTTTCGTCTCTAGGAAGGGTGCCATATTGCGTACCTTATTGGCAAGCCCCCCACCTCCTTTGAGAGCTGCGAGTGTGATACATATCTCTTCACAGCCAAATGGCTGGTTTCAGAATTGGGTCACCCCATAGGCCGACAAAGATATTATATCTAGATTGGTGGGATCGAGTTTCGCTCTTCCTTGTAAAACCCAGCAGTGCCCCAGCTTTTGCCAGCCATCAAGGGGCTCCTTTGTACTTTCTCTCCAAGAGGCTGAATATCGAGGCTTGTGAAGGGCATCGCAACGAAGGCTTCCCTAATGTACCCCGTCCAGTGGTTTTAAAGCCGGTACAACGGGATTGTTGGATCAGAGGGACATAGTGTCCTCTGAATTCTGGCCAGGCATTGGGTAGGAGGGATTAGGTAGGTTTGAGGGATCCATGTGCTGAGGCTATGGAGGATGCCTGCCCCCCTAGAGAGCTTTCCTCTCCCCTTCCCTTCTCTTCTATTACCTTAGCTCTATCCCCCTTACTGGTCCTCCTTTCCTCTTTTCCCCCCTTTTTCTCTCTTCTCAGCTATTCTCTGTCCCCTTTTATTCTCCCTCTTCCTTTCTCCTCCCCTTCTTCCCTTCCTCTCCTCCCTCCCTCCTCCACCCCTTCCCCTCTTTCTCTGCCCCTCCCTCTCTGTCCCTGCCTTTTCTCCTGCCCCTCCTCCTTCTTTTTCTCTTTTCCCTCCTCGTCCTTCCTCTTTCCTTTTCCCCGTTAAGCATCCCCCATCTCCTTTTCAGTCTCTCTCCCGGTTCCATCTCTGCCCCTCTCCCTCTTTCTCTCTCTAACTTGTTTTTGTGTTGACTGGAGCGTTGGGATTCCTGCTTCTTTATGGAACATCCTGTAATTAGGAAACACCCCCCT
>NW_025377526.1:0-3474 GCF_016433145.1 Gracilinanus agilis
GACAGAAGGAAGGAAGGAAGGAAGGAAGGAAAGAAGGAAGGAAGGAAACAAAAGGAGGGATAGAGGGATGGAGGAAGGAAGGATATTGAGCTCCTGAGGATTATCACAGGAATAAAGACCCAAATGTGAAAAGAATAATAGATCACATTGTTTTTATTCTAGTACCTGTGCTTCTGATGAACCTTGCTGGTGACCGTTTTCTGATGTAATAAATGGGGTAGAATTGCTAGAAACTATTGAACTACATCCACTGACTGAGTGGGATGGAGATCAGTTGATAATCACATAGAGTAGGAGGAGTGTTTATTGACCCTGACACCCTTGCACCCAGGGTTCTCATTTTCCTCAGCCTCAAATCCCCAATGTCATTTTCCCCAACATGCCTGACTGTCACCAGCTGCGGCTCCTTCTCCTTTAACTCTATTTGGGCAGGAAGCTTCTGTATCATCTGTATATATTGCTTCTCCATTGATACTGGACCTATGATTTCACTGGTAATGGGAACAATCAGTAGAGGAAGAAGTTCTCTCTACCAATGCCAGTCAGAGCCTTCTCTGCAAGTAGTTGTCTAGAGAGCACTGGGCAACCGAGCCAATATGTGTCCGAGGTAGGACCTCTTTTCTACTCATCATACTATGCTGCCTTTCTTGGTCTCAAATGCAAGGGCTTGATTTTACTATTAAATACCCAAGGATATACTGACTGACATAGCAGGTGTTGTTTTCCTCTTTATATTATATCTTTCTTTTTAAGGCCCCAGAGAACCTAAATTTTTCAATAGGAAGTGGGTTCAATAGATTTCTTCTATTAATCTTTTTTTTTAATAAAAAAACTTCAAAACTTTACTACAGTTTTGTGTGTCTGTGACATTTGGGCTTTAGCTTAATCTCTCATCAGCTTTAATGGCAAAAGAAGGCTCATCTCTCCTTTCTCCTCCTGGATGTTTGTTTCTTCAGTGAATGTGTCCAAACAAAGGAAGTTATGTAATTGTCACTGTTCACATGTAACGTGCAGACCTTATTAAATTTAACCTAATGAATAAAAATACAGCTGAGAAGAGGAAGCAGTTTTATCAGGAAAAAAAAAGGAAATCTTTCCAGTTATTCTGTTTCTTTCCTTCAAAATATCCTCTTTTTTAGAGATTATTTCAAGCTACTAAGCATGATTTAAAAGGAAAAATTGACCTTAGTTGATTTGTCCTCTTTCCTGACTCAAACTTGCCAACATATCTGTTACATTTTATCTGATTAGTCTGTTTAAGAACACTTCTATTCCATATAACCCATTTAAAAATATTTTTATACTTTGGATTTATGTTTGAAAGGCTCGGGGAAAAAATTGTCTTCTTTTAAAAGAAACTGCCAAAGAAGAATCTAGGTTTAAGGATTTCGGTAGCTGCAATATATAGACATCCTAATCCTTAAATGCAAAGCAACCCTTCGGGCAGGTATGAGATGAAGAGTCTCTGAATAAGCATGCGATGGCCAGAGAGCTCATTCCCCATGTAGGAAATACAGCACAAGCCTGTTCTGAAAAATAGCACTTTGCTTTTACCTGTCTTGGAACCTTCTGACACAGGAGTGCAGTATGAAATACGACTAGCAAGGTCAAAGAAACTAAAGTACAAGTCAAAGTACACAAAGTGCTTGGAGCAACTGGGGAGATTAAAAATATTCATATCAAAAGCCGCCACATTTACAAAAAACTCCAGGTTTCAAAACCAGAACCAGCTAATAGGAAGAGCCAAGGTTTTATGGGTGCCTATAGGTTATTTGGTCTTAAGAAAAATTTTAGGGAAAGTAAAATATCTTTAAAAATATGAGAGAAATTTTAGAGTAAACTATTATTTACCTGAGGCTAGATCAAATTAGGTAGCAATGGATAACTATTCATGTGCAGATAAGGTGTTTTTTTTCCTTTCCCTTTCAATATTGCTTCTTATAGTGTCTTTTTCATTGTTTGATTCTTATAGAAATGTTATCTATCATTTAAGGATCATAAAGTTTTAAAGAGCATTCATTTAATTCAATCATCACTTACTATTATTTATTATTACAGAAGCAAGTGTCAGGAAGTCATGAGTCCAAATTCAGCCTCACGTCTAGCTGTATGACCTTGGACAAGTCACTTAAGCTCTGTTTACCTGTTTCCTCATCTATAAGATAGGAGTAATGATAACACCTATATCCCAGGGTTGTTGTGATGATGAAGTGAGATATGAATTTTAAAGAACCTGAACACAGTGCCTGGCACACAGTAAGTGCTATATGAATGTTAAAGATGACAATGATTTTTTTCACATTATTTTTTTAGAATATTTTTCCATGGTGACATGATCCATGTTCTCTCTCTCCCCTCTTCCCTCCCCCTTTCCAGGGCTGACAAGCAATTCTACTGGCTTATACATGTCTTATTACCCTAAACCCATTTCCATATTATTCTTATTTGTAATAGAATATAAAGATGACAATGATGATGGTGCGAGTGTCCCTACTTACCTCATTTTAATAAACTAAACTGTAAAGATGGGGAGGTGAGGAGAGTTTGGGATAGTTATGAATAGCGGCTTTGAGTACCAGCTTTTTATACTTCCTTGTTGAGTGACTGTAGACAAGTCATTTAACCATACTAAGCCTCAATTTTTTTCATCAGCAAAATAGGTATAATAGTTTGTTCTACTTACCTCAATGCACTTTGTGAGGAAAAGTGTTTTGTAAATCTTTAAGATGCCATTTGTATTTTTATTGACTAAGACACCAATGCCATCTGCTGGAGACTTTGGGACATTAGAATGCTAGCCTCTAAGGGGCATGCAAAACAGATCTATAAAAATAATAGTAAATATTGTATCATGGTCATGAATTAGAAGGACAAGAAAAAAATGGAAAAGGAGATGAAACACTGTTCAAAATTTCTAGACTTCTGTGTAAATCCATTTGTATCCCTTGGATAAGTTTGGGGAAAGTATATGAGGCTATTATTGGAGAGGTCACCCTTGGAGAAGGAAGCTTGGCATGGCCAGGAAAGGAAGGAGCTTACCTGCAGAGTGGAAAGACTTCAGGATTTTCTGCAGAGCCACCTGAGGTTAGAGGCAATCACACAGATGTAGGGGTGATCTGTTCTCCAGAGAGTCTGCTATGCACCCCCCATAGTACAGCTGACAGACCCTGACCACCCAACTCCTAGGAGGAAACATGGAGGAGACAGGCAGAAGTGACAGTACTTACCTACCCTTACCACTCTTCTGCCTTGGAGCCAATACACAGTATTGACTCCAAGACAGAAGGTAAGGGTTTAAAAAAATTCTTTTAATAAAATTAAATAAACAAACAAACAAATAAATAAAGGTAAGGGTTTAAGAAATTTAAAACCATAAACAAATATGTAAATAAATGAATGAATGAATAAATAAAGGAGTGAATAGATGAAGAAAGAAAGAAAGAAAGAAAGAAAGAAAGAAAGAAAGGAAGGAAG
>NW_025377527.1:0-3483 GCF_016433145.1 Gracilinanus agilis
TCTCTCTCTCTCTCTCTCTCTCTCTCTCTCTCTCTCTCTCTCTTTCCCTCCCTCCCTCCCTCCTTATCAATCTAGCTTCTCTTTCTGTTTTCTCTCTTGTTCTCTTATTTTTCTACATCTTAAACACAAAAGACAGATAGTGAGCTAGTTCAGGATGAACAGGAGGAGGATATCAGGCTTTGAGAAACACCACAGTCCTTTTAGTGTCTAATTTTCCTCCTGATACCAAGGCCTGTCTTCTACAGAATGACTGTGTGCTATATGACTGTTTTCTACATAGCTAGGAGTTGTGGATTATTAATTTTCCAAAGGATTACCCAAAAGGTCATGGAGAAGTTTATGGCAAATGTGAGGAAGTTGCAGTATATCCAAATGAGAACAGAAGAAGCAGTGTAGAGGATGCATTTAGAGAAAGATATGAAAAAAATAATGGACCAGTCATATGGTGAGATCAAGGGATGACCAGTGAACAGATAACCTACATGTTCTATTGGTATCTGCATAATGTCAAGAGAGCACAAGGAAGGTCCTCTGCACTCTTGTCGATGCTCTATGGTGGATTTGTAGGAAGAACATGGATGAGAGGGACAAGTATAGATGAATTATAATTTTCGTCACTGGAGGGAGTGGCCAAACCAGTGAGGTCAAAGATCCATTGTTCTATTAGAAAGTAAGAAAAAGACCCCTAAAATCACAAATGGTAGGGAGTTTTGGAGAATCATCTATTCTAGCATTAAGAGGAAAATAATTTGTTGAATAGCAAGCAGGATTTTTTTAATTTGAAAATTTTTATTTAATTAATTTAGACTATTTTCCCATGTTTCCATGATTCATGTTCTTTCTCTCCCCTCCTTCCACCCCCTCCCATAGCCAATGCACAATTCTACTGGGTTTTACATGTGTCATTGATCAAGACCTAGTTCCATATTATTGATATTTGCACTAGGGGGATCATTTAGAGTCTACGTCCCTAGTCATATTCCCATTGAACCATGTGATCAAACAGCTGTTTTTCTTCTGTGTTTCTACTCCCACAGTTCTTCCTCTGGATGTGGGTAGCGTTCTTTCTCATAAGTCCCTCAGATTTTCCTGGATCATTGCATGAATAGCAGGATTTTGAGAAAATTTCAGAACTGGAGACCACAGTGGTCATCTAATCCAATCTATATAAGACTCAACTCCCTCCCCCCCTGGAAAATACCTCCAGCAAATGATCCTGTAGATTCTTCTGGAAAAATTAGGAGGGGGGAACTCATTGTCTACAGAGGCAAGCTTTGTTGGTACATTTTTTTTCTTTCTCTTTACACTATACTCTTCCCTTTACATCATTGAATCTACCACTTTTATAGTGAACAAGTTAAGTGAAAGCTGTCCAAGGTACCACACTTAACAGAAGAATGAAATGACTCTCTTACCTAGAGCAATCTCCTTCCCCACTTTTCTATAGAGAGGAAGTAGAGGAAGTTGGTTTCATGGTTAGTTTTATCCTCCAGGGATTCATTGTCGGTTTGCTAGTAACAAGATTAATAGTCACCATTAATCTGAATTAGGCTGCATTTCAGTGTTGTTTTCCTGTATATGATTGCCATCAGTGAAATAGCTCATTGTTTTTGCTTTTTAAATTCTGTATTAATTCACACAAGTATTTCCATGCCTCCATGAACTTTCCACACCTTTTTCTAACGATATCCTTTATACTCCTCCTGGCCTCATTTGGGGCATATTACAGCTATTTCTCCATGACCTCTTGGGTAATCTACAACTTCAGTTCTTTGGAAGATGCAATATCCCACAACTCCTAGCTCTACAGAACACAGTCATAGAGCATAGAGCCCTTGTGTAGAAGATAGGCCTTGAGATCAGGAAATTAAGATCATTTGTCACTTTTTGGAGTATAATAATTTTTCATTATATTCATATGACACCATTTGTTCAGTCACATCAATATTTTTTATAACAAGCCAAAGATGAAGTGATGAGGAAACTAAGGTTCAACCTTCCTAACATATTGATTTATTAAGCAACAAATGGCATTGCCTGACAAATTGGGGCCAGTCCCCTTCCTCAGTTTATGGCTAGACCCCAAATACGGGGGGGGGCAGACAATCAAATAAGGCCAATTAATTAAAAACAATCAAATAAGACCAATTAATTAAAAGAAAAAATAATTAAAATAGGTAATCTGATTAAAAAAACCCCTTAATTTCTGTCTTAGAATCAATACTGTGTATTGGTTCCAAGGCAGAAGAGTGGTAAGGGCTAGGCAATGGGGGTTAAATGACTTGCCCAGGGTCATACAGTTAGGAAGTGTCTGAGGTCAGATTTAAAACTAGGACCTCCCATTTCTGGGTCTGACTTTCAATCCACTGAGACACCCAACTACCCCTTTTGATTTCTAATTGGATGAAAGATTAGGGATTTTCCAAGTTGTAAAGGGGAGGGTAAACAAATACAGTTCCCTGAATTCAGAAAAAGAGGCGTTCCACTTCTTCCTGAGTATCTGTGAACAATCAAACCACAATTAAAAATCAAAAACATGAAAATGATAATTGATTAATCAGTATGGGGTCAATTTTTATAAGACATAAAAATTGTTTGAGATATACAATTATGAGAAAACTCCTTACATCAGTATTAGGATCTGACTGGGTTTTTGGTCAACATAACCTAGGTCCTTGGTTGAGATTCTCTTAATATCAGGTATGGGGTGGCTCAGTTTCCAGCCTTGCAGTATGAAGTTCAAACAATGCAATAAGGTTTTCTCCTAATTCCTACAACTGAATACATTTTTCTCACAGGACAGAATTTGAACCAGATCCATAACTGAACAGAAAGGCAACTGAGCTAGCACCAGAATTGAGTCACAAGATGGAGTCGGTATGGTTCTTACAATTAACTATTTGCTGGCCTAATCACTTCAATTCCTTCATTAAAAAATCTGAATTGCTCAGGGAGTTCCCTGTACAGCCATATCATTCTCTTTAGACAGTTCTCCTTTCTTTCTATATAATCTACCTATCCATCTATCATCTCTCCATCTCTCTCTCTCTCTCTCTCTCTCTCTCTCTCTCTCTCTCTCTCTTTCTCTCAAGACAGAGACAGAAAGAGAAAGTTAAAGAGAGAGAGACAAAAGGAGAGGCAGAGACAGAGATGAGAGAGACACTTCTCATTTATCCTTTGTCTCTCTAGTCACCATCCTGCTAAGCTGCTGCTGTTTTATACCTACAATGTAGTGTCTGTTTTGGGACTTTGTACTTTTGACAAGGAGGCTGCTAGGTGATATAGTGGATAGAACTCTGGGTGTGGAACCAGGAAGACCTGATTTTAAATGTGACCACAGATACTAAATTACCTGCATGATCCTGAGTATATCTCTCAGTCCCTTCTTTGTATGTAAAATGGAGATAATCATAGCATCTAAATTATATGATTATCGTGAAGGAAGGGAGTAGACATTTATATAGTATCTACTGTGTGCCAGGC
>NW_025377528.1:0-2618 GCF_016433145.1 Gracilinanus agilis
AAGGAAGGAAGGAAGGAAGGAAGGAAGGAAGGAAGGAAGGAAGTGAGGAGATGAGGAGGGAAGGAAGAAAGAAAAGAAAGAAAAAATATCTTGAATAGCTTGGTAAGTGTACCCAAAAAATGTACAGAGAAAGACAAGAACCTTGGAGAATACCCATTGTTAGGAGGCCAGCAAAGGAGACTAAGAAAGAATTCTCATACAACTAGGAGATGGACCAGAAGAGTATCCAGGAGGAGAGGATGATCAACAGCATCAAACAAAAGATTGATTAATAATGATTAGGTCTGAGAAAAGACTATCAGGTTTGGAAATAGCAAGGATGTCAGAGGCCATCTAATCCAATCATCGCATTTTTTTTAAACCTTAAGCTTCCATCTTGGATATTGATTTCAAGGTAGGAGAATGGTAAGGTCTAGGCAGTGGGGGTTAGTGACTTGCTCAGGATTACACAGCTAGGAAGTATCTGATGCCAGATTTGAACCCAGAACCTCCCATCTCTGGACCTGGCTCTCAATCCCCTGAGCCACTCAGCTGCCCCCACAATCATCTCATTTTACTGATAAAGATCTGAGGTCCAGATGAGTGAATGGTCTGCCCAAGAGCACACAACAAACAAGTAGGATCAGAGTCATTTAGAGCTGTAAGGGATGGCCTTGGAGGCATCTTGTCAGGTCCCCTCACTTCATAGATGAGGCCAAACAACTTGCCTAAGGTCATAGAGGTAGAGAATTACAGAACTCAGATCCAACCCAGATTCTCTAACTCCAAATCCAGAGAATTTTCTACTACCCCATGCTGCCACAAGCTCTTTCTCATTGGAAGCTAGACTTAAAGACCACCTCCACAGTGACAAGGAACAGCTGGAGTCGCCCTTTGGGGTTGACTTAGTTTCAACTCTAAGTGTTAGCAATCTGAGAAACCCACTCAAGGATCTGGCTCTGAATCCGACTGACAGCTTCCCTAAACTGAGTATTTCAATGGAATAATAACACTCGGGGCTATGTCATTTCAGGCAAAATATTCCCACCAAGTTTCAAAATGTAATCACAACTACTATTCTCTCAGTTTCCCCACCACCAAATTTAATTCCAATACATATTTTAAGCCCTTCTGGTCGATTCTTGTTCCAATGCACTGGGATTTGGGGATTTGCACACATCATTCCCATTAACACTAATAGGAGTGATCGTAAGAACAGAAATTCCCTCGTGTCCAAACTCAAGCATAACCATATGGATACTAATAAATACATTTTAAATTCCTATTTCATGCAGATTGAATGTAATATTTCATGCAACACTTAACAACGAACTCTTCTGAGAAGACTACTTCCCTGAAACCTACCCAGCCAATGATGTACACACACACACACACACACACACACACACACACACACACACACACACGCATGCACACGCACACACACACAAACTTGTGCCTTCTCCGGAAGGCTATTGATTTCTGTTGAATGGCCGAGCAGGTTCACTTCAGCTCCTGCTAGCTGCCTAAATGAATGCAGTGTTAGGATTTTTCAAGTACGAAATATTCTTTGTTTGCAAACATGCCTTCTTTCCATCTCACAACCTCATGACCTGTTAGAGATTTTTTTTTCCCCTAAAAGATGACATTTCAGATTTGAGCTTTGTAGAGCTTGTACAGTATTTTACTGCCATCTGCTGGAAGAAATCAAAAAGACGCCATGGAAATCGGATGGACAGAAACCTGGGGATGTCGCCGCCTCTCTCACCTGCCAAGTAACCATGATCCCAGACAGGCCATTAACGCTCATGAAATCGACTTCATCCATGAGGAAGGGAAAAGAAAGAAAAAACAGGAGGAAGGCTAAGTGGAAAGAAGGGAGTGCTCAGGGGAAGTTGGGGAGAAAGGCAAAATGGACAAGATTCAATAAGAGAAGGGGGACTTGGCTGTGACTGGGGATACCTGGGCTTCTGTAATGTGTAGAATGTGGCCAGCGGTCTGATGGAGGCTTATATTTAGGCACTGCCCCCAAATGTCAGCTAACACCCACCTGGTTGTTCCATTCCTGTAGATTTTAAAGAACGTGCTTTTCTCTATCTTACAGCTGCTCCTTTTAAGTTTCTGGCTTGTAAGAACGCCTTTGTCCAAAGAACCCAGGCTGAAAGTGCTAGTAAAGTGATCAAATCAACCAATAGAGAAGTCTTTGTAACCTATAAATACCAGCCTGTATATCTACTATGTCAGCCAATAATAACAACAACCGAAAAGATTGTTGCTGACTTTTAAATGGAGCTGCAAGGTTTGCAAAGAGCTTTACATATGTTATCTCATTTAAATCTTGCGATAATCTGTAAGATAGGTGCTATAGTTGTCTCCATTTTACAGATGGGGAAAATGAGACTCATGGAAGTTAAGTGACTTCCAAGTCACACAATTAGAAAATGCCAGGGGCGGAATTTGAATCTAGATCTCTTCTGACACTGGAACTCCTCTTAAAGGAATATAAGTACTTAACTGAGAGAAAGGAAAGAAGGAAGGAAGGAAGGAAGGAAGGAGGGAAGGAAGAAGGGAAAGAAGAAAGGAAGGAAGGAGGGAAGGAAGGAAGGAAGGAGGGAAGGAAGGAAGGAAGGAAGAAAGGA
>NW_025377529.1:0-1636 GCF_016433145.1 Gracilinanus agilis
AGGAAAGGAAAGGAAAGGAAAGGAAAGGAAAGGAAAGGAAAGGAAAGGAAAGGAAAGGAAAGGAAAGGAAAGGAAAGGAAAAGGTGGTTTTCATTTAGTTTTGCTTCATATACTCTCTGGTAGTCCGTTCTTACAGGAGGTGTAATCAATTACACCTCTATTCTATAATAAACTCCAATGGCTGCCTAACATATCTAGAATCAGATTTAAACCCACCATTTAGCTTTTTGAGTCCAACCAAACTGGTATCCTCTATCTTCCTGCAAAAACTTCCACATCCCATCTCTGTACCCCTGAACACATGTTGCCCATGCTTGGAATGCACTCCCTCATCACCTCTACTTCAACAAAGCCTTCTCTTCTTCCAGGAACAGCTCAGGCACCTCTTTCTGTGGGGAAGCCCAACTACAGGACTTTTGACTACTTGGCTCTTATTTCAGTTTATTCTTGTGTGTGTTCATTTTCTCCTCAGTTCCAACATAATCACCCTACAAGTAGAAACTACTTCAGTTACTGTTTGTATCCACAGTGCCTAGTGAAAGGTCTGGCACAGAGACAGAGCTTGGGAGATGTGTATTAACTGACTAAGTTCACATCTACCTTGGACACCCTCAGTCTTTTCCTGATGACCCAATGACCTGAGCAGGATAGTTAGGAAGGTATTCTTTAGAAAGCAAGATTTCTTGGATAGTGAAATGACTCTGTATAAGGAGACAAATATGAGCCCTGAGCTCCTGTCTAACAGTGACTCTAAGACAGAAAGATGTGAAGACATCCTCACTCTTTCCATAACAAGGGAATTTGTTACGCTGTACCCAGAGGATTCTTTATTGGTGTGTTTTTTGTTAGATGCCATATTTACCCTCTGAAGATTAAAAATGCCTGCCAGTAATGACACCGAGGATCTCATTAGGGTAAGGAGAGACTAATTTGGTTTTCTCCATTTATCCCAATGGAGTTACGCAAGGAGTTACACAAGTATGGTCCCAGAGAAGAGGCCAGCCCGATGACTTCTATCATGATGTGGATGGACATTCCTTAGGGTTCTTCAACAAAATGAACCGAGGCCCAAGTTGCTTTTTCTCCCCGTTTTTTTTATTAAAGATGTAGCAGATCTGTCAGCATCTCCAGCCTGTTGATTTGATATTTGGGTTACCACATCCAGACATACACAAAGATAGACAGGTGTTGAGGCATCACTTCTGAGAGAACCCAAACAATATCCATAAGCCCATTATCTTCACGCAGGAAGGTTTCCTCTGGAAACAGTCAAAATCACTGCTAGAAAGAAGGAACTCTGGCTATTCCCCCACAGAGCCCTCTCAGGCCCTAAACTCTGTCAGTAATAGAAAGATTATGCTGTTGACTTCTGGAGATCCCCAAACTAGCAAAATGTCTTTCATATGGCATCAATCAATCCATCAAAAATTATTTATTAGGTATAAAGAGCGCAAGATATGACAAGAGACGGTTCATTCACGATATGACCAAAGAAGCAGAAACAGCAGCTGGGCAGGGGAACATGAAGAGGCTATAAGAAATAACAAGAATTCTATCGGGGAAAGAATCACAACCCTAGCAAGCCAGTGAAGGACAAGACTGGCAAGACAATAACAAGCGATGTAGGGCAGAGAGC
>NW_025377530.1:0-1918 GCF_016433145.1 Gracilinanus agilis
GAGAGAGAGAGAGAGAGAGAGAGAGAGAGAGAGAGAGAGAGAGAACAGAAACAGAGACTCAGGATAATAGAAAGATTTGCTGGACAATATAAGAGGTATTTTGATCAAGATTTCATGTTTACTTTTGGCAAAGAGGAGGACTGCCTTTTCATGTGAAAAAAAGGAATGATATAGAAAGGGTGTCATGGGAGGCTTTAGGAGTGATGAAAGGCTTGGAACAGTAGCTGTGGTGAATAGGAAACAGCAAAGCAATTAAGGGGATTGTTTTGTTGCATATGGTAAGGGTCCAAATACATAACCAAAATTTGTAATTTAGGGTGTAGATAAGTTATGTGATGTGCCCAACTCACATGGAAAAGCCATAATTTGAATCAATATAATCTGACTCTGAATACACCAATTTTTTAAATATTTTTTCCATTTTAGAGTTAAGGACACTTAAGAGTTAAGGCTAATTGTTTGAAATGGCTCATTAATACTAAAAGGAAAGGGAAAGGACCTAGTTGCACATAAATATTTATAATAATTCTTTTTGTGCTGATGAAGAATTGGATATGGGGATGTTCCTCATCAAATGGGGAATGGCTGAGTAAGTTGTGGGTTTTGAGCATGATGGAATCCTATTGGACTATAAGAAATAACAAGGATGATTTCAGAAAAATCTGGAAAGACAGGTAGTAATGCAGAGTGAAGGAAGAAGAACTAGAGAACATGGTACACAGTCACAACAATACTGTATAATGATCAACTGGAATGACAACTATCTTCAGCAATATAATGATCCAAGACAATATCAAAGGATTTATAATGAAAAATGCTGTTTACCTTCAGAGAAAGAAATGATGAAGTCTGATGAAGCATACGATATTTCACTTACTTTCTCTGTTTTTTTTGGTTTGGGTTTTTTTCCACAAAAGAACTAATACGGGAAAATGTTTTACATCATTTACATGTGAAATCTAGATCAGATTGCTTACCATCTCACTGAGGGAGTATGGGAGGGAGGAAAAGAGGGACTCAAAATAAAAAAAAAGTTAAAAATTATTTTTACATATAATTGGGACAAATTAAATTAAATTAACAAAGAGAAATGTCTCAGGAAATGACGGACTAATGATCGCCAGAGTTAAATTGAACACAACAGCCAGCCAAAGTTCAATGATTCCACTGTATTTCTCTTTACTGGATGAAACAATTTATTTGTAAACTCTGGCCTGATTACTTTATCCCTAGACTTTGCTCAGATAACAAGGATTTTTATTCCTTATAAGATAAACATCAAGTGATAGCTTCATAATGCATAGTCCACTTAAAAATGTTTTTACAAGTTGGGTTTAAATAAAAAATCATACTTAATGCTTTGGACATTATGGAAAGAGTTAAGGGCAGCTGGGTAGCTCAGTGGAGTGAGAGTCAGGCCTAGAGACAGGAGGTCCTAGGTTCAAACCCGGCCTCAGCCACTTCCCAGCTGTGTGACCCTGGGCAAGTCACTTGACCCCCATTGCCCACCCTTACCAATCTTCCACCTATGAGACAATACACCAAAGTACAAGGGTTTAAAAAAAATTAAAAATTAAAAAAAATTAAAATTAAATTAAAAGATGTGGGCTTTAGTCCCAGCTCTGATACTAATTAGCCACATAACACTGTGCAAATACATGTTATGCCAATCTCTCTGAACTTCCGTATTTTCAGCTGTAAAATAAGCATTCATCTCTAGATAATCTCTAAGATACCTTCCAACTTTATAAAACTAGGCCTATAAGTTATGACCTTGGACAAGGCACTTATCCTCAGTGGGCCTCAATTTCCTAATTTGTAAGAAAAAATAACCATACCAAGATCTGTTTTCCATAATGTATAGAATGCTAGATTTGATGTCAGGGAAGATCTAGACTTAAGTCTTACTTTTTTTTTT
>NW_025377531.1:0-1641 GCF_016433145.1 Gracilinanus agilis
AAATAAAAAAGGCATATTTATGAGTTTGTCTGAGATTTCATGGCAGAGCCACAGTCCAAAAACAGCAACTTAAAAAGTATTGTCTAGCTACAACAAAAATATAGACATCTCTTGGAAAGCTTCCTTCACAATCATTTTTGAGTTGTTCATTATTTTGATGTCCAAAGAAGTTTCTGTAATGTCATGACCAAATGACCCAAACTCTCTTTTCTCCTAGATTCCTGTAAATCTTCAAGTTATTGTCAATATTCCTCAATTGATTGGTTTTAAAGAAATGTTTTGGTTAAAGCCTTTTTACAAACAATTCTCTGTGAAAAAATTTACATCCCTAGGAATGATGTAACACTTAAACTCTATATTCTATAAAAACTTTTCTCTTAATTATAATAAACAGTAAACCTGGTCACAATCTCTGTGTAATCTGTGTCTCACCTGCTCAGGGTCTCTCCAGTCTTTCAGGTGTCTGCTCTTTCTATCTATATTTTTTCTCTCTCCCTAGCTTTCACTTTCACTTGCCATGTTGGAGCTGGCCTCCTTAGTAAGCTGACTCTCTCTGCAGCTGTTTTGGTGGTTTAACCCCTGATTACCTGGCCCTCACACACCCAGTCATTCATCCATCTGTCACTTATCACCTGTTGATCTCTTATCACTTATCAAATATGTCCAATTGGGACTAAATTTATGAATTTGTGCTCTCAGAATCTCAGCATTGAAATTTACATCAGAGACTGTTCTTTTAAGAAATCTGTAAAAGATAGAATGACATATTACTCTTCCCATTTTAAAGATGAAGTAATTGTGGCACACAAAGGTTTGGGAATTTGACTACAGTCACATGGCTGGTAAATGGCAGAACCAGAACTCAATACTGTATCTTTATACATCTCATGAATACAGAGCCAGTGTTGTTGGGTTTGTCTTGGGAACCATTCAACATCATAGTCTAGGAACAATTAAATTTGTATACTACCCAAAGGGCAATGGAGAGGCTTGTGGCAGCTGTGAAAGACCTTTAGCAAATAATTAATGAAAAATTGCATGAGAGAAATGACAAAGTATCATAAGAAAGAGGTCTGAGAAGAAAAAGAATTGAGGTAATCACGGATCAAAACAAAGAGATGGCACTAGTGTATCAAAAATCAAGCCTAGTCAATGAAATTCACCAAAATGATAAGTGGAGGATTTCCTGGAAGACCTGGAGCAATCTCACAAAGAATAAGAAAATTGCTCACTTGAATAGGACTCAAACTACATTCAAGTAAGTTTTAGCATGCCAGGTATGAGATTGGTCTTTTCTTCAGTGTTTTATAAATGATTTTCTTTTTATATCATTGTCACTGATAAAAACTCTCTTCTTTATATATAATAAGTTTTTTTCTAAAATCTTCATAGTTATCATATTTTATGGAGCAATAATGCTCCACAATTAATCAGGCATTCCTCATGTAAAAGGGAAAAAATTATGGTTGGAGTGGATATTTAAATATTGGTCACCAGGAATCGATTTTCACAATTCCAATGAAAGACCCAAGTCAGGATGGCTTTATGGTAGTTTATTTACAAATAGGAAGAGTGAAGGAAGGGGGAAAGAGAGAGAGAAAGAGAGAGAGAGAGAGAGAGAGAGAGAGAGAGAGAGAGAGA
>NW_025377532.1:0-5309 GCF_016433145.1 Gracilinanus agilis
GAGAGAGAGAGAGAGAGAGAGAGAGAGAGAGAGAGAGAGAGGAGAAGAAAGGAAATAGAGAAATCATCCAAAAATTGGACAACTAACCAGACACCTTTTGAAAAGTTAAAATGTTTTAATTATTTAAGGATGGTATAAGTGGATTTGACAGGCAATTACTAATAACATTCTTACTGTTATGGCCCCACAGGGTACATATTTAAGCTGATGTAAGTCATTTGGATAAAAACATCTGGTTAAAGATCCATTTGTTCTGACCTAGTTAGAAAAGAATATTAATTCAAAATCAAAGGAGTAAGTGATTCTTAGTATTACCAAAAATTCCTAATAGATCAGCACTCAATATTAGAGTAATATTAGAGTTAAAATACAAAACCCTTTTTGAGCATTTTCCTTCTCTGTCTCAGTTTTAGGAAGATGTCATTTTCTGTCTATGCATTCATGAGCACGAATTTTTCTGAAAGACTTTTAGTATGCACACATCCTTAAGGGAGATGACATGTTCACTTATAATATTTCTGAGCTGTGAAAATCTATCAAGTATTACTGAACATGTTATTACTGATACATGGCTCTAGATGTATATACCACTCTGAAATAAAGACAATTGCTTAATAAAGCAAAATGTTTGGATGTAATGTCTCAAGAAGATAATATGAAATAGTTCATCTCAAAATAAGCTTGCTTGCCATTCAAAATGTGAGATGTACACCACTTTTCCTGAAATCAGTGTGTTTCAAGTGACAAAGGAAGGAGTTGTTGTCTCAGGGACTTTTTCACTTTGAAAGATGCCACAAAAAGAAAAAAGAATAGGAAATCTGTTGGAGAATTCATGGAAATCATCTAGAGGAGGACAGCTTGGTGCTGGGGATATAGAGTCAATTGGGAATAAAAGATAATATAAGTTCAAATCTTCTCTGAATGCACACTGCATGTGCAACCTTGAGAAAATTACTTAACCTTTCAGGGCTCCAGGGAATCTTGAAGACTTTAAGGGGGAATTTTCAATAGGTAAAAGGAGTTTTCTAGCTGAACTTTCCTTAAAGCAATGAAGTTACACTTCTAATCCAAAAATTACATAGAGAAGAATATATTATTAGAAATAAAATCCTCTAAAATATGAACATGGGAGAGATCTACCACTGGAATGATGCAGCAACGTCATATTAAACTGCCTTGGAAGGAAACTTAAAATAAAAGAACTGTTTTTACATGGTGCTTGAAAACTAGGCTTTACATGTCCTCTATTGTCTAGTCATTGCATATGATTATGGCTATTTTGAACTTTGAATGACCTTTTCTCTACATTTTCACAATAGAGCTCATCCTGAATCACTTATTTAAATCCAGAAAAACAAATTAAACTAAGTAGGATGCAGAATTTGTAAATAAATATGTGAAATATGTGAAATAAGAACACATCCAGGGAGGAAGACATGAGTTTGTTTTTAATTAATTAAAAAAACACAAAAACATCACTTTTCTATAGTGTGGTTTAATCCTGAAAACTTCCATGATTCCCAACAGTACTGTGTGGTAAGTAACTACTGTTGCTATTATCACCATTTCACAGAAAAAATCATTGAGACTCAGAAACATTAAGCAATTTGACATAGGTCACATTAACAAATGGTACAGTAATAGTTCTTTACCCTTGAAAGCAGTGTTCATTCTATGCTACTATTCTAATACTCTCCTTTTTATCCATTCTCCTCCACACTGCTGCCTTTGTGGAGTTTCCAGGTAAAAGCACTTTTTTTCATTTCTGGATTACTCAACCAAAAAGAAGGTACAATTGACTTGACAGAGTATTTCCTCAATTAGCTCAGGGCTGATAATAACTTTTAGGGGAACATGCTTCTCCCACTTGTTCCTTGCCCATATGGCCATTACAATATCCTTTATGCTTATGAGAACAGGGAAAATAGATGGGATGACATAAAGAGTGACAAAAAGGTCGGAGCTGAAAAGAACTTTAGAAATGATTTAGTCTAACTCTTTCATTTTAAAAATAACAAACCAAACTAAGATGTGATTCAGAACCAGATTTGACTCTATGATGGTATTCTTTCTCATTGACTTAATTCAACTTTACTTTTTGCTATGGGTTGGCTTTTTGGTAACCAGATTAAGTAAAATGATCTTAATTCCTTCTTCCAAAGAGAGGCAGAATTACTGAGTAGAAAGAAGGCTAGATTTGAGTTGAATCTCAGCTTTTCCTGGCTCCCCCACTTTTGGGCAAGTGATTGAAGTTCTCTGGAATTGAGTAACAAAAACAAATAGTTTAAGTAAGTCATCTCTTAGAGCCCCTTTTACTTCTACACAGTGTGACCCTATTTGATTGATTGTTGAATAAAATACAACTGTTGGAATTCTTGGGCTACATTACAGAAATCTGCTTTTTTTTTTTTAGTGACTCTCCATCATGCAATTAACCAGTACACCAACAATCATGTAGGATACCCAGCATTATTCTAAATCAATCAACCAATCAATAAATAAGAATTCATTGAGCACTTATAAGAAGCAGCATGTCACAATGAAGAGAGATTTGCCATTGATGCCATGAGCTGAATCTTACCACTGATACATATTGTCTGGATCATTCTGATCAAGTCACTTAATCTTTTCAGGCTCTAGCCAAGTTTCTAAGATTCTAAGTTGTAAATAATGTGCTGACTTGCCATGGAGAGGTAATTTCCTTACTTGTGATTTTCCTTTTCCAATGAAATCGTGTCCATTCTCTTTCCCTGAAATTATAATGGGAAAGGCAAAACAGGCCTTACCTTTAAGGCATTTGCAATCAAATAGGGATACAAAATGAACATATGTCAGTCACAGAGTAGGTAACAGGTAATCTTGTTGGGGAAATGCAAGAGTGCGAGGGATAGGGAGGGTAGATGCTGTGGATAAAGTATAAGAAAATATAAGACTCGATTCCTTCCTTGAATAGTGTCGGATCAATTAGCCTTTTTGGATATTTACTTCATACTAGCAACACAGTGTCCTTGGTTTTGGACCTTTCTTTCCCCTTGCAATTTATGTCTTCTTTAGATTCTTTCTTAATTTAAATCCATTGAAAATACAACTCAAATAATAAGAAGCTATATGGAATTGAACATTTGCAAACATTTCAAATGAAAACAGTAAAACAATCATCATCTGTTTCTTTCTCATCATACCTTAATTTGATATGCAAATTAGCCCAGTTTCAACCCAAGTTTATATTTTCTCAACTATGTGCTAATGCAGTTTTAAACCAACAGACACAACCACACACACAGAGCTTCTGATATTCTCTGCATTTGCAATTTCTATTATTTTGTTTTCAGAGCACAAGTAGCTATGTCTATTGTTAATACAAAGGAACTCTTCTTCCATCTAATGATCCCTCTTGAATGAATTGTTTAATTTCTTCACAATAAATCCTTTTCTCCTATATTTTAAGTTAAAAAACTAGGTCACAATTGTGAGGTTTTTAAAAAAATCTCATATAATAGCAATGATCATGTTTTATGGGAAAGCAAATATAACCTAGGAATACAATCTCTAAACAGAAATTCCACTTTAATAATATGTCCTTCTAAAGCATGAATAAGCAAATTAGTGTCTCAAATGAGCATGCTGAAGATAAATATAAATTTAAAGAAATAATACTGTGTACTAATACTCTGGAGTGTTTGTAAAGGACAAGAGAGCAAATCTATAGGCAAGAATCTTTCATTTCTAAATGAAAATATTTACTTCGTTATACTAATTGTCCTATCAGCTGCTAAGTACGCATTATCCTGATAATTTGGGATCTAGTTATTTTGGAATATCAGGTTCCAAGTATTGTAATTGCTTGAGGACACAGGTCACAATCCTTGAGTAACAGTGATAACTGTGAGCTTCCAAAAAGTCTGATTATCAGCAAGGAGGGAAAATCACAATCAAATCAACTTTTGTAAATGTATGAGACATGCCTTGGTAAAATCTGTAAGGATATGTGCTTTAAAACTCTAATAGATCTATTGTCTCACTGATATATATGAACTCTGCAAGGACGAAGACTGCATGACTTTTTTAACCTATGCTATTGCTATTGATTTTGTCCATACTTTCTGCATAGGATAGATATAGCCTACATGCTAGGGAATCTCTTCTAGGTTTATTGAATTTATGTGGGTAGCTGTGTAGCACAAGATTTACCTGTCTATATGACTGACCTATCTCTAGTTTGGGGCCAACCGTGTCTTAGGAGATATATCTTATTAAAACATTTTTGCATGGAATTAAGTTCTGATAATGAGATAAAATAGCATGTTTAGATCTGCCATAAAATCCTTTATTTCTTCGGATGACCCACAATTTCACTAAATAAATAAATATACCTTCTGTACTAAATTTATGTTAAGCACTGAGGATAAAAATAAAAATGATTGACAGTTCTTGTCTTCAAGGAGTTTATATTTTAAGAGGGAAAGACAGTATATATCAAGGAGTAGCAGCTAACTAAGGAACCTTTAGTTTCAGAAATCCCATGGATAATGGATAGTGAATTGATCCATAGTGCAACTGACTAGTCTATCCTTTTCAGAAGCAATGTTATGAATGATGTGATTAAGTACTCAGAGAAGAAGATGGAAAATAAAGGGAGAGAGGGAAGGTGTGTATAGTATGAATTCATAGCCCATGAAGCCAACTGAAGAGGATGTGAAACATAATCTTGTGATATCATGGACCAGTTAAATTTGTGCTTATTCACTAATCCAAAAACCTCAAATTCAGGGTAGGAGTTCCCAAAGTGATTTTTCTAACTGTATTCTTTCCATCTTTCAAAATTGTAGTTATTTCATGATTCACAACTTTTTATTATAAAAAAGAAGAATGATAAAAATTCAAAGTTTGGTAAGGGTCTGGTTTACAATAATAGTAACTAGAGATGAAGGGAATAGATACAATTCAGTATAAATCAATACTTTATAACTTAGTACATGGAAATATAAATTAATGCCTTATATATTCTCCCAATAAAATACAAATTCCAGATAAGTAATATAATGTTTTATGGCAAAAGAATTCTGTATTTTCCTGACTGGAGACACAATGAAGTCACAAGGAAGATAGAAGATTTTACAATAAAATTTGTCAGACCTTGAAACCTGTAGATATCTTTCAGCTCACCAACTTGGACCCATCTCAGAAATGTCCCTATAGTTCATTACATTTTTTTGAATTTTTTTTAACATTTATTAATATACATTTTTAACATGGTTACCTGATTCATACTCCTCTTATCCCCTTCACCCCCCCTCACTCCCCCCACC
>NW_025377533.1:0-1854 GCF_016433145.1 Gracilinanus agilis
GAAAGAAAGAAAGAAAGAGAAAGAAAAAGAAAAATTTAAATAAATACCAAGTAATTTCAGGGGATGATTTGGGGATGTCTTACTGATGGGCACGAGTGAAAAGGAACGCACATTCTAAAGGAAGCCAGATCTACAATGACACATATAAAACCCAGTAGATTTGCTCATTGGCTACAGGAGTGGGGAGAGAGGAGGAGAGGAAAAGAACATGAATCATGTAACCAGGGGAAAATATTCTAAATCAATTAAATAAAATTTAAAAAAGGAAGGAAGCCAGATTTATACTTCAGATTCCACAGGCAGCCTCAGAAAGGGACAAGGGTTGCGGAAGGTAAGGGACAGGTAGTGTAGAGAATGAGTGCAACTCTGGACCTCCATGGGCATCTTTTGTTCCTCAAGGCTTATTACTATCTAGGGAACCTATGTGTGTGTGGTGGGAGTGATCTCCAGGGAAAGCAACTAACTAGGGGACCCACTTACTATTCTCTGAGTCCTTAGCAAAAAGGTTGAAAACAGCAATAGAAATGCCAAGAAGAGATCACAGATTTAAGGTTGAGAGATGATAATACAGGCTTTAGTGGAAGGGAATGGGCATGTTTAGTGCAGGGAAGAATAAACTCAGGGGGATTGGAAAATCATCTCCAGGTATCTGAAAGGCTGAGGAGTGGAAGAAAGATTAGATTTGTTCTGATTGGTCACAAAGGATAGAACTAGAGGCAATGAGTGGGAACTGCAAAGGGGCAAATTTAGGTTTGATCCCAGGAAAATATTCCTAGCAATTAAAGAGAGTGCCAGCCCTGGAGTTAGGAAGGCTCATCTTCCTGAGTTCAAATTTGGCCTCAGGTACTTACCAGAGACCCTGGACAAGCCATTTAACCCTCTTGACCTCAGTTTCCTCATCTGTAAAATGAGCTGGAAAAGGGAAGGGCAATCCACTCCAATATCGTTGCCAAGAAAACCCCAGATATGTTCACAAAGAGTCTGAAGCTACTGGACCGCAAAATCCTAAAGGAACTGATTGTCTGAGGAGGTAACTGCCCTTTGCTGGACATCTTCAGATGAAGCCAAATGACCACTTCTTGGGGGTGGGTTACAAAGGCTGCTTGGATTGGGCCACATGGCACTCTGAGGTTCCTCCCTTCTACCCTTGGCATTCCATGACTCTCCAAAGATGAAGGCGGAAGTTGCTTTTTGTCCCTCTTATCCATCTTTCCTCTCTCATTTAATCTCCCACAAAATCTAAATCTCCCTTCTCAGTGGCCTGGCTGACTCTTTTAAATGGGAAATTTAAATTGAGTTCAAAGGCATAAGGATTTGGCTCAGGAAAAGGTAGGTACCAAAGACTCTGGGTCTCCTTAAGGAGAAGTGTGGGTATCCAGAGAGTCTGGCCGCAGCCCTCTCTTTGACATGTCTGCTCTGGACCCCTGTCTGTTTTTCCTCTGCATAATTACAGTCCTGAGGACACAGCTGAACGTGTGGCTTTTCTCTCCATCCCCTGGAAGAGACGAAAGATGTTAAGGATTTAGAAAACAGAATGATGCTCAGGACTGGTGCACACGGGGTTGTCAGCCAGCTGGTATTTCAGGAGCAAGACTAGAAGGCATCCCAGAAGCCCTTTTTATGGCGCATTATGGCTGTGGGTTTTTTTTTTTTGAGGGGGGAGGAATCGGCAAAGGGGGTGTTGTTTCCTTTTGTTTTGTTCTAAATTCAGATGATACCAACTCTAGCAAAGAACTACACACATTTTCTGTCCTCAATAGATATTCATCCTGGGGGTGTGTGTGTGTGTGTGTGTGTGTGTGTGTGTGAGAGAGAGAGAGAGAGAGAGAGAGAGAGAGAGAGAGAGAGAGAGAG
>NW_025377534.1:0-5206 GCF_016433145.1 Gracilinanus agilis
GAAGGAAGGAAGGAAGGAAGGAAGGAAGGAAGGAAGGAAGGAAGGAAGGAAGGAAGGAAGGAAGTTCTTCCCTGTGCTAAGGCAAATCTGCCTTTCTATAAATTCTAACCACTGGGCCTAAGTCTATCTTCAAGAACAATACACAAAAATCTTTTTTTCTACATAGCCATTCAAATATTTTATTACTGTTATCATATCTCCCATAAGTCTTATCTTTACCATTATCCTTAACTAGCCCTGATATGACCTATGACGTGCTATTCAGACTTCTCACCATCCTAGTTCCTCTCCTTTAGAGTTACTACGATATGGCAGTTTCCCTCTTCAAATATGGCTTTCAGAACACTGGCTACCATACCGAATGTGAATGGAAGCAGAATAGGATATTGTGGAAATATTAATTCTCTTGGTTTGAATGCTTAATTTAAAGGCTCTGTGATTTCATCAGTGTGGACATTTCCTCTGCCAACAAAAAAGGAAACATTTCTATACTTTCTCATAATGTCTATATTTCCCCATAAAGCTTCCATTTATGCAATTTTCTGGAAATTCTTTACTTTTTTATCTCATGCATATCAATGTACTAATCCAAATTTTCATTAATACTTTCTCTTCTTTTGACTTCCATAACATTTTGTTCTCCTGGTTTTTCTCCAGTTCTCATAGGTTCTTCTCCCTTTTTACCCTGTCCTCTGCTTTATCCTGACTGCAAAGTATGGGCATCATGCAAAATTCTGTCTTTGGCTCTCTTTTCTCCTTTCCTCTTTTCTTTTCTCCCTGCATATTTTTTCCTTGACAGTTCTGTGCATTGTCATGTCACCAAGTTCTCTCTGAAGCAAAAAAGTGGTACAGTGGTAAACATGCTGGACCTGGAATCAGGAAAAAATAAGTTCAAATCTGACCTTAGAGAGACTTTAATAGCTGCATGACATCTGTTTGCCTTAGTTTGCTCAACTATAAAGTGGGAATAATAATACTGATCAGAAAATATTTATAAAAAGTGCTTCACAGAGTATTTGGAACATAGTAATTAACTTTTTCTCTTTGAATTTCTTAGGCCATTTCATTTGACCTTCCCCATGAATTTAACCATTTACCAACTTGTATCAGTTATTTTTTTTATGTCGCATTCCCTTCCTCAATTCCCACTAGATTGTAAGCTCCTGATGGGCATAAATTGTGTCATTTCCATTATAGTAACAGGGAGAAATCAATATTTTCTATAACTAATCTCTGAAAGAAAACAAGACTGGGAAATTATAGTAAATTTTTCTCTCTCCTGTCAGTAGTGTTACACTGCAAAATTCTAGCATAATTGTTTTCATTTTAAGGATCAGCTATTGATAGGAGTAGGATTTTTCAACTGTGTTTTCCCACTTCACAGATAGCATGCTGGTGAACTCCTAAGTAGGAGATATGCCAAGGCTGAGAGGCCTTCAAAGGCCCTGAGAGATCAAAATAGAGAAAAGGAGCAAAATATGTAGGCTAACATCCAGGAGGGATCTTCAGCCCAGGCTAATGAACAATTATAGCAACACACACCCACTTAAATAACCAACTTGGTACAAATGGCCAGCCACAAGGTGGTATTTCTGAGGGCCATAAGACATAGAGTCATTGTAAGCAGCTTTTTCAAAAGTAATTTTAACTCTTTTTTTACTTTTTCCAATTTTTATACTTATTTCACATCCTCAGCTGCCTGGTAATGAAGTCAATAGTATTTTTTTTTAAAGAATCAAATTTCTTAAAGTTTTCTTTATCCTTTTAGAGAAGATTGCATTTAATCTTTTTATAAAAACTTATAAGGAGATGGGGCTATTTCAGCACTTCAAAGATCCATGATTTAGTCAATGTAGGTCTTCCCTCCGTCAACACAGCTCACAGCTCCTAGGCTTTATCAGACAGACTGGGAACTGCTGTGGCCAAAAGGAATGATCACTCTGTGGCCATTTTGATAATGAGAGTCTCCCAGTTTAGGTAGGGTGGTTATCAGTCATCAAACTCACAGCCTGTTTCAGGCCCATGCTTGAAATTTTTCCAGATTGGTAGGAACTCTCACACTTGCGCTTTGCTAGCATAATCTTTAAGAACTCGAGGCATGGCCATCCATGCCATGAAGAATTGCCAAAGTAGGACTTTCGGTGCCATTGTGCATTTTAAATATATCCATTATCTAACAGCTTTAATTGAATTATAAAAATTATATGATAGGTACAAAGTAATTGAAATGCAGTCCTAGGACCAGCTAGATGGTACAGTGGATGGAAATCCAAGCCTGGAATCCTAAGGACCTGGATTCAAATATGACCTCAGACACTTCCTAGCTGTGTGATTCTGGGCAAATTGCTTAACTCCATTTGCCTTGCTCTTCTGTCTTAGATGGGTTACTCAGAAGGTAATGGTTTGAAGAAAAAAAAACTGTTTTAACACTTGGAGTAAATGATAAAAGTACATCATATTGAAAACATTTAAAAATAGCTTGTATTTGCTAAGAATCAATGGCACGTTCTTTGGAGATCATATGCTTTTAAAATCTGTTTATTTCATTTTCTTCCTTAACTATGAATCTACTTTAGTTTGTTTGTTTTTTAGTTTTAGATGTTTTTATTTATAAATCAGGCTTAGTACTTAAAATACTACCCAAAGTAAAAACAAATGGGGTGTTTTAAAAGATGTAACTACAACCAAACAGGGATGCATTATTTAAAATGAAGTCCAGCTGTTTCTTAAAAGTCTAACATTATTCTCTTTGTTTTCATTCCTGCTGTTAATGATAAAAAGGAAATACTTAAATAGACTGTTACTCTAAAGCAAAAAGAGGGATGAAAAGCTGTGGGAAATGGAGTGGCCTAGGTTGATAGGGCTTTCTGTTTTGAATGTTTATAAAATTTCAGGAGAAGTTGGCACATATTCCAATTGGTGGTAGATTTCTACTCCAGTTGCATGGGTCAGAACTCGTGGGTGTTGGATGGCTGGTAGTAGGGGGTGGAGTATTTCCTCTGACCCTTTTTCCTCATCTGTTTCTTAACCTCCTTCCTGTGTTAATGCATTTAACAGCATTTCTTTGCACTGGCAATGATTCATGGGGCCAATGTCTTAGATGACTGTACCTGGAAATTATTTCATATTTTATTATTCAAGAAGATCATTAAATTACAAATCTATTTCTAGACATTGATTCTTGATTATTTTCCAGGAAAATAAGAACTTCCAATAGATATTTTTTAAAAGTTGTTCTTGTAGTTGTATTAGTGGCACAACATTCAGAACATTTTCTCTAATTTTACCTTCTGTTTTGTATTTTATGGATAATATTAACTACAGCATATTTAAGATGACAGCTAAATTATACATTTAAGTTCCTTTGTATTAGTTAATTATGACTTTTATTGAAAAATATTTAAGGTAATAACTATAGCATTTTTACTGGAAAATAACTAAGTAGTCTCTAGATGTTCTCTAACAAAATGCCAAAAGCACAAATACTTTTATTGTAACTTACTCTGAAATTAAGCTGCATCTACGTCAGTTATATGCCACAGAGTGGTCAGCACCTTCTACAGTTCAAGGGGAGAAAGATGTACCTTTAAGAAAAAAGCATTTGTCACATTATGTCCTGGTTTTTGTTCCAGAAAATATGATCACCACAAACATATTAATATTTTCTTTTTTGTTTTATAAACAGACATAAACAATACTGTATGAGCAGATTTTGTGGCCTACTACAATGCAAGTTCCTAGAAAGTGGAAACTATGGCCTATTTATCTTTTCACCCCTTTAGGGATTAGCATAAAACCACATACATTTAGATGGCCCAGGCAACATTTGTTGAATTGAATATAATTGAATTGAATTATGACGCTTTCCCTTTTCTTTGAACATTTTAGCTTCCTCAAATCCAGAAGTTATCAAGATCAGCTCAATTCTGGATATAGCACCAAAAGTTGAAGAATATTACGTTAAAGGCTATACCGTAGATGCTGTTCACCCTGTTATATTATCTGTTGGTCGAAGAAGACACTTGCCAGCAAGCCATCTGTATAGAGTTGTACTGTCTCGCTTAAAATTAAGGTATGTTTAAGCCAGAAAGTAAGATTTAGGATGTCATTACCTACTTTTAGTTGGAAAAAAATTAATGAATTTTCATTTCATTTCAAATGAAAATTCACTTCATGATACAAAGATTGTCTTAAAGATCTTGACATCCATAAAATTTAATCATCTGAGCAACTTACCACATTGCTCTATCATATTTAATATTTTTAATATTCTGACATTTTTCAGCATATAAAATCGAGTCCAATTGATTAATTATTGATTTCTTAGCAATGGACAGGAGTTCTACAATTTTTTTAAATGTTATGTTTGAATTTGCTGTGCATTCTGGGGTTTAAATTTGAACTTGTGTCTTACACAGCTGGTGGGACAGTGGTTTGAGTGACAAGTCTGAAGTCTAGAAGACCTAAGTTTAAATCTAGCCTCAGAAACTTATTAGCTGTGTGACCCTAGGCAAGTCACTGTCTGCTTTAGTTTCCTTATCTATAAATTGGGGATAATAATAGCAGCTAGCCTTACAGGGTTGTTGTAAGGATCAAGTGAGATAATAATTATAAAGCACTTAGTACACTTCCTGGAACATAGTAAGTACTATATATAAATGTTAGCTGTTATTATTGTTAGCTATTATCATTCTTGGAATCACAATATTTCCAGCCCCCCAAAAATGAAACCATAATGCAAATATAACACTCAGGAGACACTGGAAAGTTAGTCCTCTTCCCAGTCTTTCCTTTGACTTAATTTCCTGCAGGAGGTGAATGCCATCCTCTCAGGCTACGTAAAACTGCTTTATATATGGCTCACAGTATCTCAGGATGAGCAGAATTAAGAAAAGCCATGGGAAAGAAGTAATTAAGTGGTCATTCTCTGGTCACTGAATCTGGATAAATGGGAAAATCCTCAAACTTCCTTCCCTTTTGCTGTATGCAGAGAAAAAGGTAACAGATGAGAGTGTCAATCGAAAAAGTTAATAGCAAAACAGAGATAATTAGAAATGCCTGAGTTTAAGGGGAAACCATTTTCATTGAACCTTTTCACTTTTCTGTCTTCTCAGTATTCTATAATTGAATTTTCAGTCTCTGAAATCACTCCCTCCATATCTCTCTCTCTCTCTCTCTCTCTCTCTCTCTCTCTCTCTCTCTCTCT
>NW_025377535.1:0-1214 GCF_016433145.1 Gracilinanus agilis
GAGAGAGAGAGAGAGAGAGAGAGAGAGAGAGAGAGAGAGAGATTGAGATTCTTTGGAGGTGAACATTTATTAGCTATTCTTCAAATATTAAATCCATAGTTGTATGTAATGTTCTCTTGATTCTACTCATTTCACTCTTCATTATCTTATGTAACTGTTTTCAAAAGAAATTAATTTGCTCATTGTTTCTTATGGCTCAATAGTATTCTATCACAATCATATAATACAATTTGTTTAGCCATTCCCCAAATCATGAACATCCTTTCAATTTCCAGTTCTTTGCCACCACAAAGAGGACTGTTAAAAAATATTTTGAAACAAATAGGTTCTTTTTCTTTTCCCTCTGATCTCCTTGAGAAATAGACCTAGTAATATTAGCAAATTTTGCCCTTTTGTCATTAACAAATCTGATGGGCATGAGATGATACCTTAAAATTGTTTTGGTTTGCATATCCCTAATAAGTAATGATTTAGAACTTTTTTTAGTATGCCTATGTAAGGTTTTAATTCCTTCATCCCAAAGCCATATGTTCATATCTTTTACCTGTTTATCAAATGGTGGATGGCTCTTATTCCCATGAATTTGACAAAATTCTCTCTATATTTTAGATATGAGACCTCTATCTGAGATTGACTATGAAATTTTTTCTAAAATTTCTACTTTCCTTCTAATCTTGGAAACAGTGTTTTATTTGTACAAAATCTTTTCAATTTTATATATTCAAATTATCCATTTTATATCTCATGAAGCTCTTCATCTCTTTTTTACTCATAAATTTCTCTCCTATCTATTAATTTGATAGGTAATATGTTCCCTGTTGCTTATAAGAATAGGATTTCAACAACAATCAATCAACAAGTATTCCCTAAATGTGTACTATGATTTAGGTATTATGTTAGAAATTGAGAACACAAAGGGCACCTAGGTGACTCAGTGGATAGAGTGCCAGGTCTGGAATCTGGAGGTCCTTAGTCCAAATTTGGCCCCAGACTCTTCCTAGCTATATGTCCCTAGACAAGTCACTTAACCCCATTTGCTTAACCCTTACCATTCTTCTGCCTTGGAGCCAATACTTAGTATCTATTCTAAAAGAGAAGGTAAGTGTTTAAAAAATAAAAAAAGAAGTTGAGGACATAAATACAAATGATAAAACAATCCCTACTCCCTATGTACTTATATTCTAAGTGAAATAAGAAGTATATATATATATACA
>NW_025377536.1:0-1350 GCF_016433145.1 Gracilinanus agilis
GAGAGAGAGAGAGAGAGAGAGAGAGAGAGAGAGAGAGAGAGATTGATTTCAGCCTTACCAATTTAAGGTAAGATCGGGTCCAACTGAGAGGCAGGCCAGGCTTAGAGACAGGTGGTCCTGGGTTCAAATGTGTCTCCAGACACTTCCTAGCTGTGTGACCCTGGACAAGTCACTTAACCCCCACTGCCTAGCCCTTACTGCTCTTCTGCCTTGGAACCAAACCACAGTATGGATTCTAAGAAAGAAAGTGAGGGTTAAAAAAAAAAAAAAAAGCTGTGAGGTGACTCTCCCAAGTGTCACACAGGAGATAAGAAGCCCAGGCAGGATTCAAACCCCAGGCCCCTCCGGCGGGCGTGCTCTTTCCATCATACCGGGTTACACCTCGGTTGGCCAACTTCCTCTAACCTAGAAAGATGGCCCCGGAGACTTAGCTCCGTGTCTGGGCTGTAGTCAGTGTCTACTCTTTCCCAGACCCCCACCTCCCTCCATGGGGTTTCCTTCCTTTCCTCCACAGCCCCCCGGAAGATGGCCCAAACCATTTCCCGAAGGGCCACCACTCAGTCCCAATAACCCCCACCTCTAATTGGGCTGGAATGGGCCCCAAGGCCCCCGCCCAGGCAGCTCTGTGGCTGGTTCCTCCCCCAACCAGCTGGCAGAGTGGAAATCCCCCACCCACGCCTCTCTGTGAATGGAAAAAGGAAACAACCCCCCCTCGCCCCACCACCTAATCTAGATGTTTTGTTGATTCTCAATGGACTGGCCATCCCCTTCCTCTTTTCGCTCAGATGTGGGGCCTCGGAGCACAGAGCTGCTGCTTCTCGCTTTCTTGGCTTTTATTCTTCGCTTCCCCTGGGACTCCTTCCTTTCCCAGGCTTTCCCTTTATAGGATTCCAAAATGGCAGAGCCAGAAAGGGACCCTAGACTTGCACGTGCCCAGCCCCCTCACCTGGGGTGGTTTTTTTTCTGAGTTCCTGTCCGGAGGAGAGGTGAGAGGCCAGAGTGCTAGAGGTGTGCCTGGGCTTCTGAGCTGGGTCTTCTGACTTCAAGTCTGTGATCTGTCCAGAAAACCTGGATGGCTGAGCCACCTGCCATCTGAGCCTTGAATGGCCCCAAGTTCAAAACTGTGGGAATCATCGAGGGCAGCTGGATGGCTCTCTCAGTGGATGGAGAGCCAGGCCTAGAGAGGGGAGGTCCTGGGTTCAAATCTGAACTCAGAGACTTTCTAGCTGGGTGACCCTGGATAAGTCATTTAGCCTCCATTGCCTAGCCCTCACTGCTCTTCTGCCTTGGAACCAATACACAGTATGGATTCTAAGATGGAAGGTAAGGGATCGGCTAGGTGACTGAGTG
>NW_025377537.1:0-1391 GCF_016433145.1 Gracilinanus agilis
TGTGTGTGTGTGTGTGTGTGTGTGTGTGTGTGTGTGTGTGTGTGTTTGAGACAACGATGCAATTTGCATAGCACCTCTTCCCTCTTTTATAATTATCAGCTCTTCTCTAATAGCAGGACTCCAATAGTTATGCCCTTGGCATATATTAAAGAGAGCGCCATTATCAAAGCCACCCCATAATTCTCTATACACCTCAGCATAGCTATTTATATGCAGAAAAGGTTAAAAAAATGTTTCAGTGTGTTTTTCAAGTGCTAATGATACAGTTCACCAAATACATAGAATGAGCTATTAAACACCAGGAATTAAGGACTGTGGAAATGGGGCATTCTTAGGAGAAAAACCTTATTAAAACTGAAACCTACACTGATCTTGGTACCGAAATGCTGATGCAAAATGGATTATGCTTCAGCCGAATTTCAGAGAATAGTCAAGTCTGCCCAGAGTTCAAGCTCAAAAACATATCTCTGCTCTTCTAATCCAGTGGGTCATGGAAATAACACCTAGCCAGAGCAGAAAAGGCAGTGAGAGATGATGTCTCCCCATACATGTATATGTAGCTATCTATAGCTATCTAACATATAAGCAGACCTGTGTGTGTGTGTGTGTGTGTGTGTGTGTGTGTGTGTGCGTGTGGGCTGCTTTTCTGGTTTGCGGGGCACCACCTTAAGGAAGTTGCATTAGCAGGCAGCCTCTTCTTAATGTCTGACCTCTCCCTCCAGTCATATAGCTCAGAATCTGGTGCCATGAATTTTCGCTAAATTATGCTATCCTTGCTCTCTTAATTTTATGGTTTTCAACACAGATTTGCTTTCCTGTGGGAAAGAGATAAGAACCCGAGGATTTTAATTTAAGCTCTGGCCTTGTCTTATATTTTGCAAGATGAAGAGAGAAAGCAGCACTAGTAGGTGTGTTGAAGCCAACACGGATTATGTCCATTTTTGTAGGCAAATAATAAAAGCAATATGAAATCTCAATAATATGTGTGAGCAGAATTCCAAGGGACACATCTCACCTCCTGGCAACCATGTTGGCCATTTTTACAAACGGAATAAGGTGGATTCTAGTTTGCATTTTGGATGTTTAGCACGTCCAAGGTAAGTCCCGTGGGCTCCTAAATTTGGGGGCTGACTCTGAGATCAGCAGTTATTTTAGCTGAAAAATCACCATAATGTTATTTGATCAACAGACGTACGTCCTTTGGCAATCCTGCGAGGAAGTTTTAGTACAACCATTTTTTTTTTTGACTGAAGAAAAGTGATTACTAAAGAAAAAACCCATCGCAACTCTGAAGAAGCAAGAAAGGCGGATGATTATTTTAATTGTCCCTCATTCATGAAGTAGTAGCGCTCAAGGAAGTTTGGTTCTCTAGGAAGGCTATTAAATGTCCT
>NW_025377538.1:0-8557 GCF_016433145.1 Gracilinanus agilis
AGAGAGAGAGAGAGAGAGAGAGAGAGAGAGAGAGAGAGAGAGAAATTTCAGTAAAGAGAGTGTGCTAACAACTGGGGCATCAGGCAAAGCCTGGAGTTGAAGATAGCCAAACTATGTTTTAAAGGAAGTGGGGGGTGGGTTGTCTATGAGACAGAAGGGAGGAGGGAATATATTCCTAACATAGGGATCTTCTTGTACTCATCACAATCACAGAAGTTGAAGATGAGAGGTCATCAGGAAGGGGAAGATAACTATCAAGCCAGTTCATGGGGTACAGAGTGGGCAGAAAAGAGCATTCTGAAATAAAACTGGAAAGATAAGGGGAGCCAGAGCCTAGAGGCTTTTCAATGCCAGATTGAGGAGTTTGTGTTTTATCTTAAGGATAATGAATGTCAAGCATTTGTTAACCTTAAAATAAATAGAAATGTCACTCCTTGTTATTTTCAGAAATCTTGTTAGTAACCACTTTTAGCCTGCTGACAATAGAGAGCCAGTGAAGATTTTCAAACATCCCAGGAATATTCAAGGAATCCAAGAGTTGGGAGGGATTTACTTTCATCTCACAGGGAAGACAGAAAAAGCACTGACTCTGGGTTCAAACCCAGCCTCTGATACTACCTGTATAATCCTGAACAAGTTACTTAATTTCTTCCCTAGACCTCAGCTTCCTCAGCTATATAATGAGGAGGTTGGGTTAGGTCGTGTCTCAGATCCCTGTGATTTATTCTTTATAGAAAATAAAAAGTTAAACAAAAATAGCTGACAGCATTAGGAATATTTTTTACCCATAATCTCTTTCCTGAAAGAAGGAAGGTAGGTTTCCTCATCTGTTTTGTGGGATCAGGATATTCATTGCAGTTAGAGTTTGGCTACTTTTCAGTCATCTTTTCATTTATATTATTATAACTATTGTATATATTGTTCTCTTGGTTCTATTTATTTTACTCTGTATTTGTTCAAATACGTCTTTTCATGCTTCAATGAATTCATTCTATCGCAAGAGTATTACATTTCCCTCATATATTATCATTTTCCATTTTCCATCTGAGGAGTATTTTGTTTCTACTTCATTACTGGCACACCCCAAAAAATGCTGCTTTGAATATTTTGGTGTATATGGGTCTTTTGATTCTGTCTTTAACCTTTTTAGATGTCATACCTACTAATGGAATGTTAGTCAGCCTCCAAAGCTTTTTTTAAACTCCTACTATATGACAGACACAGTACCAGAAAAAGGAGTACAGAAAAAGGAATACAGGGGGCAGCTAGGTAGCACAGTGGATAGAGTGCCAGGCCTGGAGTTGGGAGGACCTGGGTTCAAATGTGACCTTGGATAGTTCCTAGCTGTGTGACCCTAGGCAAATCACTTGACCCCAAATGCCTTACTCTTACCATTCTTCTGCCTTAGAATCTATACTCAGTATTTTAAGACAGAAAGTAAGAGTTTTTAAAAAAAAGGATACAGAAAAAGGAGAAAAATCCCATCAAACAGTACTAAAAAAGTAGTGATTTTTCTTTACAATTCCCAAATTTACCAGGATGTTTGACCAATTCACAACTGTATTAATAGAACTGGTGTGAAAGTCTTTTCCCAGTCCCTCCAACATTTATCTTTTATCATCTTTGTCAATCTGATGAGTTTGAGCTAAAATCTTTGAGCTGTTTTCATTTTTTAAAATTATTTGATATTTGGAAGAGTCTTTCATACAGTTGTTAATAGTTTGAATTTCTTCTTTTTAAAACAATTTGTTCTAATCTTTTGAATATTTATCTATTGGAGTCAGTGGTTTCTTAGGGATAGTTAGTATTCTGGTCTTTAGAATTTTCATTTTGGTAATCTTATTCACTTCCATTGATCATTACAGTCTTACTTGAATGCTTCTACTTACTTCACTTCATAAATATTGTTTCCTTGATTCCTTCCCACTGTTACTTGAATGTGAGCTCCTTAGGGTCATGTCTTGTTTTTCTGTCTTTGCAACTCTTGCTTATAGTGAAAGTTTAATGAATGCTTCTTGATTTGGATTGAATTGATTATTAATTGATTAATCAGATATCTAAGAAAGGAAGATTGGATTAGAAGGGTCAGAGAGTCCAAGCAGATCTAGCTTCACACAGTGGGTAAAGCTTCCAAGCCATTCAGGTCAAGGTTCAAACAATGCAATGAGGTTTTACCACCACTGAATGAAGTTTTCTTACACAACAGAAATTGGACTCAATCCATAAGTGAATGGAAAGGGAACCAAGCTAAGTCCAGAACTGAATCATAAAATAGAGCCAGTGTGATTCACTTAATTAGCTCAGTCCCTAGACTTAGCACAGTGTCTGGCACATAGTATGTACTTATACTTTTTCCTCCTCTTTACCCCATCATCATCATCCTTCTTCTCCTCCCTCTCTTCATCATCACTGGGTTGTCTACAGAGGAGTAATTGTTTTGTACCTAATGAGTATCAGAGTCTAGATTTATTGGAACTGCATTGCTAGAGGGAGGATCCACTTTAAAGAAATCACAGATCCTGGTAGAATTGCTATCTGTTAAGCTTGGAAGCTAGAGGCAACTGTAGTATAGTGCTTAAGAGCACTGGGTCTGGAGTCAGGAGCCCTGAGTTCAAATCTACCCCCATCTTTGTCAATATGATGGGTCTGAGCTAAAATCTTGAAGTTGTTTTAATGTAGGGTTTTGAAATTATTATTCACAATTTGGAAGTCTTTCACATCTTTGTTATAGTTTGAATTTCTTTTTTAAAAAAAATTGTTCCAGTAGCTATGTGACCCTGTTCAAGTTACTTAACCTCTGATTGTCTGACAAAAAGATCTACTGGAGAAGGAAATGGCAAACCATTCCAGTATCCTTATCAAGAAAAAACCATGGATAACTCTGGTCCATAGGGTCATGGAGAGTTTGACATGTGACTGAAAAACTGAACAACAATACCAAAAGAACTTCAGTACAGCAAGGTGGATAGAGATGCTGGCCTGGGTTCAAATTTGACCTCAGATACTTCCTAGCTGTGTGACCCTGGGCAAGTCACTTTTCCCCCATTGCCTAGCCCTTACTGTTCTTCTGCCTTGAAATCTATACTCAGAATTGATTCTAAGACAGAATTTTTTTTTTTTAAGAATTTCAGCTGGGTAGCTCAGTGGATTGAAAGTCAGGCCTAGAGACAGGAGGTCCTGGGTTCAAATCCGGCCTCAGACACTTCCCAGCCGTGTGACCCTGGGCAAGTCACTTGACCCCCATTGCCTACCCTTACCACTCTTCTGCCTTGGAGCCAATACACAGTATTGACTCCAAGACAGAAGGTGAGGGTTTAAAAAAAAAAAAAAAAAAGAATTTCATAGCTACCTTCTAATATAGGTGTCTCAGAGAGCCCTCTGAATCCTTCTCTCTCCAGCATCCAAAGACCTTTGTCCAGCTCTTGGCCTCTCTTTCTCAGCCACCACATACTAGTTGCTGCCAACACCCCTCCCTCCCTCCCATCTCAAAGGATCATAGGATTGTAGGACTTAGAACTGAAAGTAGCCTCAAATATGTAGGTAATCCAGTTCCTTCATCTTACTGTAGATCTTGTAACTTGTATTATTCTTGTAACTCGTAATCCTGTAACTACTCTGTACAGATATTATACATGTTGTCTCCCCCATAGAATGTAAGTTCCTTCAAGGCAGATGTTTTCTCTGAATCCCCAATACTTATTGGGCACAAAGTAAATACTTAATAAAGGCTCATTGATTAATTGATCTAGAGAGGAGAAATGCCTTTCTTCCCTATTAGAATATAACTCCTTGAGGCAAGGAATGTCTTGGTTTTCCCATTTATATACCTAGGGTTTAGCACAGTGCCAGGCACATAGTAAGTGTTTAATAAAAACTCAAGGTTACACAGTCGCTGAAATAGGATTCGAACCCAGATTCTCAGATTTCAAAGCCCACACCATGCTGCTTTAATGAAGCCCACTCTACCTCACCTTGACTTTAACTAGTGTCTCAGGGAAACTCAACATTGCTGGCAATCCGTGTAGATTTGAGGCTTCTCATTCCTCCCTGATGGTCTCAGCTTTAAGTTGAGCTCCTCTCTTTTTTTTAAAATCCTTCCCTTCCCTCTTGGAACTGGGTATTGGTTCCAAGGCAGAAGAGAGGTAAGGGTGGGCAATGGGGGTCAAGTGACTTGCCCAGGGTCACACAGCTAGGAAGTGTCTGAGGTCAAATTTGAACCCAGGACCTCCCGTCTCTAGGCCTGGCTCTCAATCCAATGAGCCACCCAGCTACCCCCAAGGTCCCCTCTTTAGGAAGGGGTTGCTATAACTTCAAGAAGGAAGATCAGGAGCTCTTCTGCTGGACTCTGATGAATGTCTTCCAGCAGATGACACTGCCTCCCTAAAGCAACTATGTAAGGTCCACTAGGAACTTCTGGATCAGTTGCTTTCTTCAATGAACTACCCTTCTCCCCTCCCACCCCCCAACAATTCATGAGCTACCCATAAGTGGAGCCTATTGCTATGGGCATGTATCACCTCCATTGGGATGGAGTACCATGATCCGTCCACATCTTCTCATCTTTCTCATCTATGTTCTCAGGTAAACTTCCTATTTCTTTCTTTTTTTTATTCGGTGACCTTTTATTTTCCCAATTACAAGTAATAACAATTTTCAACATACGTTTTCTGAAATTATAAGATCCAAACTGTCTTCCACCCCCATCTCCAAGATGGTAAGCAAGTTGATTTAGATGATACATGCATTATCATGCAAAACATACTTCCATATTGGTCATTGTTATAAGAGAAAACTCAAATAAAACCCAAACTCCCAAATTCAACCACAAATAAAATAACATTACAGATAGTATACTTTGATCTACATTTGACTCCAATGGTACTTTCTCTGAAAGTGGAAAGCATTCCCTGTTATAAGTCCTTCAGCATTGCCCCATTGCTGAGAGTAGCTAAGTCTTTCCCTGTTGATCATCATGCAATATTGCTATTACTGTATACAATGTTCTCCCAGTTCTGCTTAGTTTGTTCTGCATCAGTTCATGTATGTCTTTCCAGGTTTTTCTGAAACCATCCTGCTTATCACTCCTTATAACATGACAGTATTCTATCACCAACATATATCTACAATTTCTTCAGCCATTCTTCAACTGATGGACATCTATCTCTTCAATGTCCAATTCTTTGCCATTGAGTAAAGTTCCATAGAGGATGACCCCACACATTGAAGCCTGTCCTTGGGATCTTTCAGAATTCCACAAGTACTAGGGCAATAAGTCAGTCAACAAATATTTATTAAATGCTTGTTGTGTTCCAAACAGTGTGCTAGTGCTGGGGGGATATGAATACAAAAAGGAAGTCCTTGCCCTCAAGAAACTTACATTCAATCAGGGAAACACACACACACACACACACACACACACACTTATTAAGTGCTCACTATTTTCCAGGCATCATTTTAGATGCTAGAGATACAAAGAAAAAGCAAAAACATCCCCTATCCTCAAGAAGCTTACATTCTAATGGAGGAGGACCATATGCACATAAAAAGGTGTTATTATTTGTCCTTTCTTTTTTTTTTCCTCCCCTCATCCAATTACGTGTAAAAACAGTTTTCATCATTTTAAAAAGAATTTGTAGTCTCATTCTCTTCTTCTCTCCTTTCCCCCTTCCCCTACTGAGATGGTAAGCAATCTCATATAGATTTTACATATGCTATCATGTAAAACATTTTCCCAATTAATCCTTTTGTGGAAGGAAACTCAAGCAAAAAAAAAAATTAAGAAAGTGAAAAAAGTTTGCTTTGGACTGTATTCAGACTCCATCAGTTCTTTCTCTGGAAGTAGATGGTACTTTTTATCATGAGTCCTTTGGGATTGTTTTGGATCATTACATTGCTGAGAATAGCTAAGTTCTTCACAGTTGTTCATTGTACAGTATTCCTGTCACTGTGTATAATGTTCTCCTGGTTCTGCTTATTTCACGCTGCTTCAGTTCATGTAAGTCTTTCCAGGTTTTTCTGAGCTCCTTTGGCTTGTCATTTTTTACAGCACAACCGTATACTCCAACTTAACCATTCCTCAGTTGATGGGTATCTCTTTCCAGTTCTTTGCTCCAATAAAAAGAGCTGCTTTACATATTTGCGTACATATAGGGCCTTCTTGTTATTGTTTTTAAAAATCTCTTTGAGATACAAGCCTAGTAATGGTATTGCTAGGTCAAAGAGGATGCACTGTTTTAGAAGCCCTTTGGGCACTGGTCCAAATTGCTCTCCAGAATAGTTGAATTTGTTCACAACTTCCCCAACAGTCATAGTGTCTCCATTTTCCCACATTCCTTCCAAGTTTTGTCATTTTCCTTTTCTGTCACTATAGCCAATCTGATAGGTGTGGGGTGATACCTCAGAGCTGTTTCCGTTTGCATTTCTCTAGTTAATAGTGATTTAGAGTATTTTTTCCCACATGATTATAGAGAGTTTGAATTACTTTTGAGAACTGCCTGTTCATATCCTTTGACCTTGTCCTTTGTTTTCAAAGAGGACAGGATGGTATCATGGGATAAATTGAATTTAGTGAGGCCCAAAGTTGTCAGCCTCCCTCTCTCTTCTGGAGTCCTTAAAATCCAGCCGCAAGACAAAAGTCAGGGCAACTGCTGATGGCCTGGGATGCAGAGGATGACTGGGGCCTCTTCCATGTAAGACCAAGCTCGAAGGGCTCCACAGAGCCTATTTCAGCTGCCTTCATGGTGCCTGGAATGAAGGGTTCTCATCCCTCCCTTCTGCCCCAGGGGAAGTCTTCACATGCTCCAGGGAGACAGCTCCCCAACTCACCAGTGATGGGCTTACTGTCTATCAGTTATCCTCAACCCTGTTTAGCCTGTTGGCCAAGATGGTTTACTGGGTGTGACCTCTGTCTATGCTACAGCTTCTTGAAGCCACAAGTGAGAGTTGGGTGAAAGGTGGACACCAAAGGGGAATGAGTAGCTCTGAAAAGGGCTCACACCAGAGTCAGCCCTGACACCAGGAAGTGTGAACACTCCATTTCCCCACCTAAAAAGGTACATAATGATAAATTCAGAGTAAATACAAAGTCACTTTAGAGAAGAAAACACTAGAAATTGGAGCAACTGGGAAAGGCCTCCTGCCCAATGGAATGTTTGAATTGAGTCTTGAGGATGAGAAAAACCACTAACAATTAGGGTGCAGTGATGCAATCAGGAAAGGCCCCATGTGGGAGGTAGCATTTACAGTAAACTTTGAAGAAAATTAGAAATTCTAAAGGTTGAGGTGAGGAGGGAACATATTCCAGGCAGGGGGGACAACCTGTACAAAAATGCAAAGATGAGAGATATCATTTGTGAATAGTGGCAAGACCAGTTAGACTGGACAGAAGAGTGTGAGACATGAAGAGGAGTATGTGTGCATGAATATACACACAAATGTATGTGTATTATATATATATATATGTATATATATATAAATTATTATCACTTCACAGCTGTCTGCCTCAGTTTTCTCAACTGTAAAATGGGAATGATAATAGCATCCTCCCCTCAAAGCTGTTGTGAAGACCAAATGAGATAATATTTGTAAACCACTTAAAGATGCTTGCTCCCTTTCCTCTCCAGTTCCTTATTTAGTCTGTTCCTTTGTTCTCTATTTTTTTAACCAATACCAGATGGTTTCAATGACTGATGTTTCTTAAAAGTCTGTAAGCACTATTCCCCCTTCATCATTTCCCTTATTTCCTATTCTAAATCTTTGTTCCATATGAATTTTGTGATTATTTTATTAAGTTCTGTAAAGCGTCTCATTGATCATTTGATTAGTATAGTATTAAAAGTGCAAATTAGCCTTGGTAGTATCATCATTTTTATTTTATTGGAAAGGCCCAGCCATGAACACTGACTAGTTGTCCAGCTATTACAATGGCTCTTTATTTCTTTAAGAAGCACTTTGTAATTGAATATATACAAGTCTTTTGTGTTCTTTGGTAGCTTGATCTTCAGTGTTTTATGTCCTTCGTGGTTATTTGGAAGGGGATTCCTTTTTCTATTAGTGTCTCTTGGGCATTATTATTATATAGATAGGCTGTTGATTTATTAATTTTTTATTTTTTTCAATTATACATAGGAACAACTTTTGACCATTGTTATCTGACATTTCTCAATTAATATTCTCTCCCTTCCTCCTGGCACTCCTCTCCTAAGTGGTAAATAGTCTAATTTATACCAGTGTTGTCGCACTACAGAAAGTTGTTGATTTTTGAGGGATATTTTATAGCCTATAACTCTGCTAAAACTATTAATCATCTCAATCAGAATCTTTGCTGTTTTCCAGGGATTTTCTACATAAACTATCATAACATCAGCAAATATGGATAGTTTTGTCTCCTCTTTACCAATATTTATGCCTTTAATTTATTTTTCTGGTTCTATTTTCATTGCTAGCATTTCTGGAACTATGTCATATAATAGTGGGAAGAGTGAGGGAATAGTGGGATAGTGGGGAGAAAGAGACAGAGGTGAGGGGGAGGCTTGGGAGTGAGATGGGGGAAAAAAGA
>NW_025377539.1:0-7605 GCF_016433145.1 Gracilinanus agilis
GAGAGAGAGAGAGAGAGAGAGAGAGAGAGAGAGAGAGAGAGATTTTTTAATATCTTTGCCCCATCCCCATTTCCTTTAGTTCAACTGGTCTCCTTGGCTATTTTGCTTTCAAACAACTTTGTGTGTTAATTCAGCATCAGGGGACAGAGGAAATGGGATGGTGAGTTGAGTTTCATCTCTGATTTCTCCCCTAGGTGGTGTGAGTGAGGGACCTGTTTCCTGGGTCTTGGGCACCCCCACCCCCATCCCCATCTATAAAATGGTCTCTGAAAGACTCATTTATAGTAGAGCTAATCTGTTGTGTTTCATGCAGTCTTGGCCTCTGGTTTCAACTTTTTAGGGGGTAGGAGCATCTCTCAACTTCAGCCCCTGAGATTACCTTTTCAAGGAATGTATAAAGAAATATCTGTCTATTTTCAACATGCCTCATTCACTTAGCCTGGAGGATTTACATTCTTTCCCTTAACGTGTGCAAACCACCCACTACTCATCAACATTCAGGATAAGACATAGCAGTCCTGCCAGAGAACACCAGGAGGGGCCCGTTGGGACAGAGTGTCCCCCCATCATAGAGTCCCGAAACCTAGGTATAGAGAATTGTGTTCCTAAAGAAATTCTAGATTGCTTCCTCCCTTCCCCTGCCTCTCCCCTAAAATTTATTCTGTTAATGCTGGGCTAGTATCTTGGAACCAATCAATGCATACATGCATGTACTGCATAGATAGAAGCAGTTGTTGCATAGTGGATAGTGAGCTCAAAAATCTGAATTAAAATCCTGCCACAGATACTCCTTAGCTGACGCTGGACAAGTCGCTTAACCTCTGTGTGCCTCATGTAACTCCTTAGGACTTCATTGTGAAGTCTTGGATGGGTTGCATTCTGTGTTGGTGGAGAGACTCCCTACTGTGGGAGTTCCTTTTGCTGCCAAAATCCCAGATCCTTCCTGTATTCATGAATTCATACTGCATGCCCAGCAATCCGTCAGTAGAAATTTCCTGCCCCTCACCCTCCTGCCTCCTTCTCTTCCACAAAGTCAAGTTCATGACCCAATCTACTAGGAAGCCACAAATGCCTGTCTGGAAAGAGGGCACCGCTGTCCAGTGCTGAATTCTTGAATAAAACCAGTTGATTCCCTAGTTGCTTGACACCAGGTAGATTCACTGTCCTTGCTCCTAATGAATCCCCTAGTTTACATTCGGGGACTGTGTCTACTATTGAACAAGTTCCCTAATGAGGCTGCCCTGCAAAGAGGGATTTCTTTCTCCCAAGACCCAAAGAGATTGGGCTTCAAGGGGTAATAGAGTAGGAGGGGGTTCCCACAGGAGCTTCTCCTCACACGCCTGCCATAGTAATGCTGTCAGAACTCAGCCATGACCACTGTCCTGCCTGACCTGTAACAGAAAGAAAATGGCTGGATCTATTTACAACATGTCATGGAATAAAATGATAAGCGAGATGACGGGGCAGCGGGTGAGACTTCCCCGAGGCTCTGCAGCCGGTGCCTCTTTGCACCTCTCAAGAACTGTCTGGGGCCTTGTTCTCGCTTTGTCTGCTGCATAATTCAGCCTTCTCACTCCTCCAGGGAGCCAGAGGAAGAGATGGAGAAAAGTTCCAACCTGAATTTTGGCTTAAAGCATGAACCCAAATGGAGACAGATCCCTTGTACCTCCTTCCCTCTCCTAAGTCCGAGACGGGGGAAGAGTACTTTGTTTTAAAGGTTTGAATCCAAGCTCTATCATTCACTAATTCTGGGACCTTGGAAAAGGGACTGCACCTTTATGGCTCTCAGTTTCCTCATAGAATGATCCCTTTGAGCTCCAGACTTATGATTCTCTGATTCTTCTATAGAGAATCTAAAATGGGATTATTTGGGGTCAGATTTCTTTGGAGCTTAAGCTGACTGCCCAATGGGGCTGACAGCTGCAGGTCCACAGAAAGATATGCAAGCCCTATTGTGTTAGCAGGCCAGCTCTTTGGGGAACTGGTTCCCTGGGGAGTTGGAGCCAATTGTGCAAATCCAAGCCATCCATCCTGCCAAGGCCATGTCTCTTTTCTCAGAACTGACCGAAGAATCCTTAGATCATAGATTTGAGCTAGGAGGGAACTTAAAATCATTTTGTTCTACCGTTTTGTTTTTTTACATTTTTAATTTAACTTTAATTTGTTCGATTAATTATAAAAGACTTCTCTCTTCTACCTCCACTCTCCTACTGTATAAAAAAGGAAAAGCAAACCCATGTCAAACAAAACAAATTCCAGCATTATCCATGTCCTCACCCCACCCCAAAAAAAGTCCCAATCTGCACTCTGAATTCATCATCTGTCCAAAGCAACCTCCTTATCTTAAAGAGGATAAAAAGGAGACCCAAGGACATGAAATGAATTGCCCAAGGTTATATATGTGGTAATGCCATAACCATATCATTCCTTGGCCTAGTATTTCCATAAGCCAAGGAATCTTAAATGACTCGTTTCCCTCAAGCTCAGTAACAGCCTTATCTGGTGGCCTTCTCTTTCCTGTCAACTCCAATTCTCCTTATGTCCCTTTTGGGGTGAGGAGAAGAGGTAGGGATCTGGCAAAGTGTGGCCCGCAGAGTGGGCTGGGGCATTTGGCATCTCTTTCTAGCATGATATGCTTCAAGGAATTTCAACCACAGGAAAGGTCTCTGGGTGCTATCCCCCAAAGTTCTGCCTTTACATTAACTAAGGGTCAGGGATGATGGGGGTTTTTTGAAAGTAGAAGATTCATAGGGAAAGCTCCCCGAACTTTCCCCTCTCCTGCTTTGTTTAGTTCTGCACGACTTATGATTACATCAGAGCTGTGCCTAACACTGAGTCCTTTGGGGATTGTTTTAAAGCCATTATTCAAACTCATTCTCTGCTAGGCTCAGACCAAGAATTGTAGTGGAAAACAGCCTTCCTTTTGGAGTGCTGAAAGCAAAGAAAAACCAGATGACCAGAGATTTCTCTCCATAGTTCCATTGATTATATGGTGTAAATGCCTCAGTTGTCTACAGGCACCAGAGTTTTTCTTGATACAAAAGAAGTTCTTTGCAAAATCCACTCGATAGACAGCAATTAAGCATGAGCATCCAGATACGCACAAAGTGCTGACAAGTTCCACATGAGCAAACTTGGGTGGACTTAAGTCATATCTGATATACAAAAGCCAAAACTTGCCAGATAGAGAAATGGTGATGATTATCTGCCCCATCCCCTTCCCACAAAGGAGGACTTTGCTTTGTGCAAGAAAGCACTATAAGTTTCCTCTAGACTTCCTGTGGCTTTAAAATTGGACTCAACTGACAAAAATCCAATTTCCACTCACCTTCTTAGGACCATGTCTGTCCCATAAAGGGAGAAAAATCAAGATGGACTCAGCTTGGCATGTAGCAGCTTTGGTGCCCTTTTTGCAACCCCAGGGCTACAAGTTTCTCTGATCCATTATTTACAGGTCAAAGAGAAAAGGTATGCCAGCTAGTGAATATGGCATTTCTCTCCCTCTCTCTCTTTCTCAATAGCCAGCCCCTTTCGTAGAGGCTAGTCCCAAATCAAATGCTCCCAAACAACCTTGAACTTAGGGATTGTATCCAGGTGACCTATTCAGGCAGTCACCTGAAACTTTCCTGTGCCTAAGACCCACCAGCATGGCAAGCTAGCTAACCCCACTCCCAACTTCCAGGCTTCTCTGTTCCCCCACAACCCTCTGGAAAAGTCTCTCCTTCTCCTTGCCCTTGTCCCAGTTGTTCCTTTTCATTCTTCCCTGCAAAAAAAAAAAAAAAAAGATGGCGGTCACAGCCAGCACCTAAAACCTTGTCCCCCCAGTCCCAGACCTCCCTCCTGCAATCCTTAGTCTGCCAGCCCCAGGCCTTAAAGGTGGGGAACCTGTGCCCTCGACATTGCACTAATCCTCGGAGTCTCTCTAAGGAGTCTTCACCAATGCCTTGACTGGGTCCATAATGACTCAAGGGCTGAAGGAACCAAAAGGAAACATTCACAGGGAAAGAGCTTCTCCAGGGAAGGAACCAAAAGGAAACATTCACAGGGAAAGGAGCTTCTCCAGGGAAAATAGAAATCCGGAATTTGCCAATCCTACCCCCTTTACCCCAATTTCTCTTTGCATTCTGTTACAGGATTTAGGTTGTGTGTATGTGCGTGCACGTGTGTATATGTATGTGCGTAGGGGGGGCCATGTTCATAGCATGTACAAAGCCAAATGAAAATCATTTTCTCCACAGCTCAACCCAAGGAGGTTAGTGGTGTGGGGTTTAATTTTCTACCTGTACTCAAAGGACTAAGAATGTGAATGTTGGGTATGTTGTGCTTTTTGGAATTTTCTTTTTCCACTTTGGTGTAACTAGTCACAATAGGTTTGTCCATAGCGGCTGATGGGCATGTTCCCTTGCCCCCATCCTCAACCTTGTCCCCACCTAAAACCCATGTAAGGGGAACCTGCCCAAACTCAGAGGGGAAATAGACATTGTGGCTGATGTTCTGCACCTGAAGGCTCTGAAAGTCAATAAGGACCTAGATTTCTATCCGTCTTTAGCTGGTCAGAAGTACTCTGCCTCCCTGGATCCTCCCTCACATTTAGCCATTTGTCTATAGTCTAATCATCAGAAGGCACCCAAGATGGTCTGGTGCTCATAGATTTACTGCTCTGATGCCCTGCTTTCTTCTTTAGGTGAGATGGAATCTTTGGTTTCAAAGAGTTCACCTAACTTGCTTTTGCTCGTCCTGCATCTCTTCTTTGGAACCAGCCATTTAATCTGGTGGCAGGAGGCCAATTAGACAATCTCGGGATGGCCCTAAACTACTTAGGTTGTCCTTAGCCAGAGAAAAAACATGGGAAGAGGGAGTTGTATTTCCCAGATCAGCTTCCCTTACCCATACTAGCAACTATATATATATATATTGATTTGGTCATCTATGGGGCTCAGGGAAGGGCAAGGACATTAAATGGTCCATCATCGAAAGGAAATTCAACCAAGGGTATCAGTGAGAGTGTCAAGTGATACAAGTTCTAGATCATCATATTCAGAGGAGCTAGAAGGGATTTTAGAAGTCATCTAGTCCAATACTCCCATTTTATAGATGACAAAACAAAAACTGAGGACAGCACAGTGATTTTCCCAAGGCCTCACCAGAAGTAGGCATCAGAGGCAAGATTAGAACCCCAAATCGATTTTTTCTTTTCAATGTACTCTGTGATGTCATCTCACCCATAGGCTGATTCTCTCTAGCCTTAGAAGCATCAACCATTATGGAAAGATTGACTGGATTTGATCACTTATTATTTGTAAAGCTGACAGGAGTGGAAAACACTGGAACTTCAAGTTAACTAGCCCTCATGCAGTCATGTAGACCAGCTCTTACACATTGGACTCATTGAACATTCTAGATATGCTCCCTTCTATTGCACTTAAGAAAACCCCAAAGGAGCCACTGAGGCCTCGATGGAAAGTGGGGCTTCTACTCTCTCTGACTTGACTTTGATCTTGAAAGCCTTATCAACTAGAGCCATATAGTCTCCCTTCTCTCTCCTTGGCAAGATGACCTCAGCTCTGGCTGTTTCAATGGAAATAACTTGTGCCTCTCTCACTGGCTGAACTTTCATTGCATATTTGAGTTTTGATGTATGTAATCTCAAGCCCAGGCAACTGGAAAAAACATCCCACTCTATTCTGTCACTAAATAGGATCAGGCCATGAAGGGTATTGCTAATGTGGAAAGAGTCCAAGGTAAGGCGGTCAAGATGGTAAAGGGGGATAGGGTTCATAAGCTGAAGGAGCCCCGGATATTTATTCTGGAGAAGAGATTGACTGGAATCTATCATGTGGAGGAGGGATTTGATTTTTTCTGCTTTTCCCACTGGAAAGAACCTGTAATAATCAGTAGAAGCTAGAATGAGGCAAAATTAGGCTTAATGTAAATAAGGGAGAAAGACTTCCTTAACCATGGGAGCTATTAAAAAATGGAATGAGAGGGGGCAGCTGCGTTGCTCAGTGGGTTGAGAGCCAGACCTAGAGATGGGAGGTCCTGGGTTCAAATCTGGCCTCAGACACTTCCCAGCTGTGTGACCCTGGGCAAGTCACTTGACCCCCATTCCCTATCCTTACCACTCTTCTGCCTTGGAGCCAATACTCAGTATTGACTCCAAAACGGAAGGTAAGGGTTTAAAAAAAATTTTTTTAATGGAATGAGTCACCTTAAGAGGCAGGGTAATAACTAGTCTTGGAGTTAAGAAGACCTGATTTTGAATCCTTCCCTAGAAACTTGTTGTTTGTGTGACACAGGGTACTTAAGTTCTTTCAGCCTCACTTGCCTCAGCTATAAAATGGGAATGGTAATAACCCCTTCCTCACAGAGTTTTTTTAAGAGGTAATATCTGCAAATCCTCTAAGCACTATGGAATCAGTGACTAGTAGCTAATATTCATTGCTTCCCTGGAGCAATGGCTAGATAGCCACATGGGTGCTGTATAGAATCCTCACCTTATTCAAAGTAGGGATTGCACTAGATGGAGGCTGAAGTCCATTCCAATGCTGAAATTCTGTGATTGAACTGTCTTTCTTCATCATTCTTTAGCCTCTGGAAAGAAAACTTTCCCTGCCTCTGTAGATCACTCAGCCTGTTCCCCACAAGCCACAGACACCTGCTTAATAATTACAGGGGTGTTTTCCCAGAGGGCAACTGGAGTGTTCCCATCTCTGGAACTGGCCTTCACTGGCAAGTCATTTCCTCTATAATCAGAAGTGAGGGGAAAGAAGGAAGAATTCTTAAAGGGGTTTCTAGAAAGATTAAATAAAATGTACTTGAACGTAACAGTAATTGGCGAAAGCCCTCACTTAAGCCTGCTAAGTAATATTTGCTGGGGCTGCCTTGTGGCTTCCAGGCATCCCAAGAAAATGGTCACTTTTTCCTACCACACCCATCCCCCAAACCCTCCATGGCCCTTCACACTTGGCAATGATTCTGTCCAATCCTAGAAGCATTAATCGAGCACCTACTATGTGTCCTGACTCTGCTAGGTGCAAGGTGTGCACCAGCAGAATGTCAGAATGAGGAAAGTCTATAGCACAGAGGATGTCAGAACTGGGAGGGACTTTAGAACAGAGAACGACAAAACTTTGATGGACCTTAGACAGAGAATGTCAGGGCTGGGAGAGGACTTAGAACAGAGAACATCCCATGCGACAGAAAAGAAAACTCAAGCCCTGAGAGAATAGCTGATCTCCTGAAGGTCATATAGTTTATAAGGGGCAAAATTGGGATTAAAAACCATCCAGCTCATTCAGACCTATCCTTATATATTCTGATTCTATTCTAGGTCCTTGGGGCACTGAGTCAGGTGCTTTTTTTTCCACTCTACCACGTCTCAGGGATGAAGAGCAGCTGTTCTGTGTCTCCAATGAGCACTGAGCAAGAGGAAATGGGCTGTGCCCTTAGGATGAGGGGTTTAGATTAGTGCTTAGGGAGAGCTTACCTGACAAGAAGGGCTATTATAGATCCTGGACCTAGATGACCAAGGAAATGATGCAGTCACCTATATAGATAGTGCGCTCTCTCTCTCTCTCTCTCTCTCTCTCTCTCTCTCTCTCTCTC
>NW_025377540.1:0-1752 GCF_016433145.1 Gracilinanus agilis
ATACTATACTATACTATACTATACTATACTATACTATACTATACTATACTATACTATAAAGTAGCTTTACTATAAAGTAAAGGAAAGAAAATGGCAAACCATTCCTATCTTTGCCAACATATAAAACACCAAATGAAGTCATGAAGAGTTGGGCACTACTGAAATGACTGAACAACAACAAAAGTTTGAAGCAATAGTAGTTAGTAAATGACTCCCAGATCTTTATCTCCAGTCCTTACCCTTCTTCTGAATCTGAGCCCTGTTTTTTTGTTTTGTTTTGTTTTTTTTTTACTGTTGGCTACACATTGCCATTTGCATAGCACAACATGTCTGAAACCAAACTCATCTTCCCCAAAGCCTCAAATTAGTTCTTTATATTTCCCTATTTCTGTTTGTGGCACCATCATTCTCCCATTCATTCGTGTTTGAAATGTTAGCCATCCCAAATCCTATATATTTATGCATTCTTCTATTCCATCACAGGAGGACTACAGAAGTCACTTTTTCTAACCTTGTATTTTCCTGATTCCTCTCCACACATCCAAGCAATACTTCACATGGCTGCCAGATGAAGCTTCTTTTTTTTTGTTTGTTTCCATATTATCAATTTTGCAAGTGAATAATCCTATAAAACTCAAACCCTAAAAAAATATACCTAAATAAACAAGTGGTAAATCTGTATTCTTATTCCAAAAGTTCTTTATCTGGAGGTGGATAGCATTCTTTTTCATATAGATTAAGCTTCTTAAAATCTGGACTCCTTATTCTTGAAGAAAAAGCCCTCTACAATCCAATTTCAGCACATTTTCAACTCTTTCTCTCGTCCCACAACACATACCCAACATTCTAGCCAATTTGGACTGTTCAGTGCTTTCTGAACCTACCCTATCCTGTCTGGTCTTTGCTTATGCAGTTCCTTCCACTGGAATAGCAACTTGTTTACATATATCATCTCTCCTACTGTATTGTAAGCTTCCTGGAGTAGGGCCTGTGTCTTAGATATCTTTTCATATGCCACTAGCACCATGTTTTGCATATAACAGGTACTAGTTAGAATTTCCCCAGATGATTAGATTAATAATGGTAGAAATGGTGAGATTGGTCGAGAGAATGGTACAATTTCAAATTCATGTCAATTTGGAATTTTGAAAAAAAACAGGTCACATTTGGTCAGTAAAATTCCTCTGGGAAATTTGAGAATGGAAACACCATCCTTCCATTCATTTTTCCATTAATTACTTAAATCCATCCATTCATTCAGCATTTATTGAGCATTTATTTACCTAGATACTAGGGTTGCAGTGACAAAAAAACAAACAAACAAACAAACAAACGAGGCTTTGCTTTCATTGACCGTCCCTTGTATTTGGGGTGGAGAAATCACATTTACATAGGTAAGCAAGCATGATAATTCATGTGCATATATGTGTTTATATATGGAAATATACACTTATATGTTTACTTACACTCATGTATATGTGTTTACAAAATGAATTAAAGCATTTCATGGAGACAAGGTCCTATTAACTGTGGGTATTAAAATTTATGTCAGGAAGGAATATTTGAGCTCAACCTTGAATAAATCTAGGGATTCAGGTTTGTTGTTTTTCTTTTTGACAATTCATGTTCTACTTCTTATCCTACTTTTTTCTAATAAATTTTCTTGAATGGAATTACTTAAATAATTCTTGACTTTTCTCCCATGGAGATATATATATATATATATCTATATATATTTTAAAACCTTAATAC
>NW_025377541.1:0-3224 GCF_016433145.1 Gracilinanus agilis
GAGAGAGAGAGAGAGAGAGAGAGAGAGAGAGAGAGAGAGAGAGAATCAAAGTAAAAATAAAAAAAACTAAAACTCCTTTAGGAGACCTGAAGAGAAACAATTTTCACAGAAAGATCAGAAAAGGTAGGGCTTGATCCAAGCTTTGAAGAAAGAATAGTATCCTGAAAGATGGAGGTAAAGAAGTTCATATATGGTGCAGGCATGGGAGCTGACCTGGGCAAAAATGCAAAGGCATGAATGATTTGAGCATTTTCATTACAGAGAATCACTAATTCCTTTTGGCTAGGATCCAGTTTTCAGAAGCCCTGAGATCATTCCTATCTCTTCTTCCCCTAAGCTTCTTTCTAAAACTTAGAGTTCTTAAACATTTTGTGACATGAATCCCTTTGTCAAAGCCTACAGGATCTTTTCAGAATAAGATGTTGCCTACATCCATAATTGAAAGAAATGAACAATTTCATTTAGAGATTAAAATAAAGATACAATTTTTTCCCAAACAAGTTTACACATCCTCTTAAGCCTATTCATAGACCCCTTGGGAGTTTGCATCCCAGGTTAAAAAACCCTGTTCTAGAGAAAGGGCAGAAAGTCTTAAAAAGGTAAAATTATCTTCTCAGACATTTAAGCCAAAACCTTGATGATCACTTCCTCCCTTGATGTTTTCTCTGCATTCTCAGAGTTTTATCTTCCCAGATAGGATTCTCAGGAATTTCTCCACCACCACCACCACCACCAGCAGCAGCAGCAGCAGGAGCTATAGATAGGATTTGCTTCTTTTCATCAATCTCAGCCATAAAGCTCTAGAGTCTCAAGTCAGCTATAGTGAACATAGGACTCCTGAATATTAGCCAAAGCTTTTGCCATTAACCCATCAGGCCTCTGTAATTGGCAAGTATGAGGCGTCCTCCGTAAATGAAGCAATTTCTATTGGTTAGTGGGGGTTACAGAGTTGAGACCTCCGCCTAAAAGAGCATTCCAAGCACTAATGAAAGCTTAAAGAAAGGCACAGAGGTATGAGATAATGAGGTAAATACAGAGCATGGCAAGTAGCTCAATTTACCTGGAGGCAAAGGGACATATGGAAGAGTTGTATGAGAAAAGATTGGAAAAGTACAATCTAACTAAACTATAGAAAATCTTGAATGCTAGACAGAGTGATTTGAACTGGATTCATTGAATAATGGAAAAGTTACAAATCCAGATCTGTCCATGGGACAGATAAATACAATTACAATATAAAGAATGTCTTAGGGATGGAAAAACCTAGAGGTTGGAAGATATATTAGGAAACTGTTGCAATAGTCCAAGTGGATAGTAAGTAGGGCCAGTACTAGGATGGTAGCTATGGCAATAGAGAGGAGGCAAGTGAAATATAGAAGAAAAATCCACAGGACTAGCTATAAGAAGTGTAAGAGGAAGCAGCTCAGTGACTCATGGATGGAGAGCAAGGCCCAGAGATGGGAGATCCTGGATGCAAATCTAGCCTCAGACACTTCCTAGCTGTGTGACTCTGGGCAAAGCACTTAAGCACTGCCAGCCCTTACCACTTTTCTGCCTTAGAAAAAAATACATGAGGGGGCAGCTGGGTAGCTCAGTGGATTGAGAGTCAGGCCTAGAGACAGGAGGTCCTAGGTTCAAATTTGACCTCAGATACTTCCCAGCTGTGTAACCCTGGGCAAGTCACTTGACCCCCCCCCATTGCCTACCCTTCCTACTCTTCCACCTAGGAGCCAATACACAGTATTGACTGCAAGACAGAAGGTAAGGGTTTAAAAAAAAAAAAAAAGAAAAAATACTTGACATTGATTCTAAGATGGAAGGTAAGGGTTTTGTTTTGTTTTGTTTTTTAAAGAGGGGAAGTGGGTGCAGCTGGGTAGCCCAGTGGATTGAGAGTCAGGCCTAGAGAAAGGAGGTCCTAGGTTCAAATCCGACCTCAGACAATTCCCATCTGTGTGACCCTGGGCAAGTCACTTGACCCCCATTGCCCACCCTTACCACTCTTCCACCTAGGAGCCAATACACAGAAGTTAAGGGTTAAAAAAAAAAAAAAAGAAAGAGGGGAAGGCAATGAGGATTAAGTGACTTGCCCAGGATCACACAGCTAAGAAGTGTCTGAGGTCAAATTTGAACTCAATTCCAGGCCTGACTCTCAATCCACTGAGCCACCTAGCTGCCCCTGGTTATCTATTTTTTTAGATAAGTGACCTCTTAGATTCCTTCCAACTTAAAATTTTAATGATACTTGGAAGTTCTCTTTTGGAAAGTATGGTCCACGTCTTCTAATATAAGCAGAATGTGTATCGTGAAACATAGAATTCAGGGATTATATATAACCCATCCCAATCACTTTCTTGGTCCTTCTACTTTCTTTGACTTCTGTTTCATCTTAATTGACTCAGAGAGGAAACTGTCCCATCCTCACTCAGAAGCATTTCCAGGTCAGAGCTCTTCCCCTCAATAATTCTCTTAATACCTTCCCAGACCCAAGCAGCCTAATAACTTTGGAAGAGGTAGAAGAATAAAACTATTAAATAGAAGGTGGTCCCTTAGTTCAACCTTGTGTGTGTTTGAAAGCTGTTATCATCCAGGAAGTGGACTTTTCCTGGTGGCCTAAAGGGTATTCTGCACTCAGGTATTCTTTAGGTGAGAGGCACAAAGAGGAAGTGGCAATGTCCTGTTGGCCCTGAATAGCTTACCTAGTGTTCTGCCACAAGGTGAACCAGACCAGCATCCCTTGTAAAAGCAATTTTCCTTGGGAATACACTCATGGAGCATATAGTTTTTTTTGTTTTCTCCATACATCTGTGGGGGGGGGGGGGGGGAGGGAAGGGAGGGAACTTCACCTATTCTTTAGTTCAGGCCTTCCTGGTTCACTAGACCCTTTCTCCAAAAATAGGATCTGCTCTACGACTGTCCTTTAATAAATAGGGTTGTTTCCAAATGCACCCTATAAATCTTCTGGCCGGTTCATTACCTAGGTAAGGGCAGGTAAGAGGGTGAATGGCCAACCCTGGAAGAATCCAAAGGTGCAGTCTTTGTATGGCTCTTTGCAGTACCGACACACTAATGTACTGTCTGGGCTAGAGTCCCGAGCCGGGATGCTATCCTAGACGCCCCGCGCCCCCCCCCCCTTCTCCCGCACCTCTATTCTCTGGCCCCTCCTTCCTCTCGCCTCTCCTTCCCGAAGGCTCCTCCCCTCTCCCCTTTCCCTGCATTCTCCCTAG
>NW_025377542.1:0-1600 GCF_016433145.1 Gracilinanus agilis
AGAGAGAGAGAGAGAGAGAGAGAGAGAGAGAGAGAGAGAGAGAACGAACTCAAAAGGGTGAGAAAGGAATATAGCTAGGGTCCTCTGAGCTCCCTAAAAGGCAATCAACAAACATTTATTAAGAAATGTGGAGAAGACCAGGACTGGAAGTAGGAGGCCCTGGGTTTAAATCTAGCCTCAAACACTCCTAGCTGTGTGACCCTTAGCAAGTCACTTAATGCCCCCTGCCTTTACTGCTCTTCTGCCTTAGAATTGATACTGAGGAAAAAAAAAAAAAAAGAATTGATACTGAGACAGAAGGTAAGGGTTTTAAATAAAAGTCATTGGCTTGTCATCAAGTTATGGCATTAAGCAAGGAGGGACACAAGAAGACACTCAGAATCTCTCTCTCTTCCTGGACCAAAGCTTCCCCCTACTCCAAGTGAGCATCAAACAGCTGAAGGTAAGCAAGGCACAGCAGGAGAGAAGACTGATCTAAGCAGCTGTGAGGGAGTTGGGAGCCAGAAAGAACCAAGTTCAAATCCAACATCTGACACATGAGCAAATCACAAACTCCTACTTCCTTATCTCTAAAATGGAGAGAAAGGATGCTTGCAAAATATCTCCCTAGGAGGGTGGTCAAAAGGCAAAGAGATTCATGTATTTAAGCTCCCAAAGCTTCAAACTGCATTAAAGATATTTGGGACAGTATCAATTGCTTGGCAAACTTTAGAATGTCAGACAAGATCTAGGGGGAAATGTAGGTAATAATAGAAACAAAAGATATAAAAAATTTATTTAGTGTTTTTTATGTTCTTTTTTTTAACTGTCAGGTCAGCAGTAGTTCTAGTCTCACTAATTTGCTCTGTGATGCTAAGCAAATTACATTTTTCTCTTTGTCTCAGTTTCTATAAATGGAAGAATTCAGCCTCATACTTCAGGAGCTGAGGGAAGATGACAAATCACTTGACCACTGAGCCTCAGTTTCCCCCTCTTTTAAATGGAGATAATATGAGTGCCTATCTCATAGGGTTTTGTGTGAAGACCAAATAAGAAAATTATGTGAGGTGCTTTATGTCTTAGGTATCAGTAGTAGTAGTAGTAGTAGTAGTAGTAGTAGTAGTAGTAGTAGTAGTAATGATAATAATAATAAAGGGGCAGCTAAGTGGCTCAGTGGATAGAAAGCCAGGTCCAGAGATGGGAGGACCTGGGTTCAAATTTGACCTTGGACACTTCCCAGTTATGTGACTCTGGCCAAGTCATTTGACCCCCATTTGCCTAGCCCTTATCACTCTTCTGCCTGAGAACCTGTGCTACTAGTATTGATTCTAAGACAAAAGGTAAGGGTTTAAAAAAATAATTTTTAAAAAGATGTTATCTAGTCCCATCTCTTATAAGATCCCTCAACTCTAAAATCCTTAGTTCCTGTGGGTTTAGAAGCCAATAGAAAGGGCAGCTAGATCTCCATCTCAGTTCCTCTTAACTCCATCCTCTTGCAAACTCTTCACACATGTGGCCATCGCTGGATCTCTCTGCAATCTGGTCACTGGCTCTAATTCTACACAGTTCAAATTTGGCCTCAGATACTTAATAGCTGTATGATCCTGGGCAAGTCACAACC
>NW_025377543.1:0-9013 GCF_016433145.1 Gracilinanus agilis
AGAGAGAAAGAGAGAGAGAGAGAGAGAGAGAGAGAGAGAGAGAGAGAGAGAGAGAGAGAGAGAGAGAGAGGAGAGAGGTTTTTATTTTTTCTTAAAAAAGCTTTTTTCATGACCCAAACACAAACACTTTAGGGGTTTTTTTCTAGATAACTGAAATTATTGACAGAGAATTTGGGATCCCTATGAACCAACATGACACAGAAGGTAAACCAAATGGAAAGTGCTCCTCTCCCTGCTGCCACACATTGCATGGTACTCTGAAATTCCCCTTGTTTGACTTACTCCACTGGTTTTAGTCTTTATGGATGCTGAAGAGCTTAGCTACTTGTGACCCTGCTCCTCTCCAGCCTTAAGGATCTTCCTAGTTTTGGGCAGTTAAAAATATCCCACAACAAGATGCCCACTAGGACTTCATCCTTGAGATCAATTGGGATACCTTTGCTGAAGCCAGAATTGCTGGACAGAAAGTCAGCCTCAGACTTTGCCTCAGTCTCTGATTGTATACTGACTCCTGATGGTTCAGCTACATATTTGGGAGTGTTTGGGGCAATAGCTTTGATGAAAATCTCAGTTGTGGAAACAACAATCCACAAAACCAATGGTTTCATAGGTAACATCAGGCCCAGATCACTCTCCATTTTTGACCAGTGCCAATATGGTTTAGTAACTATACACACACACACACTTATGTATATATAGCATGACACACATATTTGCATATTTGTGTATACAGGTACATGTCTATATAAATGAATAAAACATTAGGTATGTCTTATATTTGATACACATGCACACATGCATGCATACATGTATATACTCCATATAAATGACACGTGTGTGCATATGTACATTGTCTAAATCCAAAAGCAGATATATAAATTTTTGTTTTATATGTATATATATTGAAAAACATGTCACACACATTATATATGTATGTTGTAGTTGTTCAGTAATGTCCAACTCTTCTTTACCTCATTTGAGAATTTCTTGTGAAAGATATCAGAGTAGTTTTCCACTTCTGTCTCATTTTACAGATGAAGAAACTGAGGCAAACAAGATTAAGTTCAGGTTCACATAGCTAGTGTCCAAGCTGAGATTTGAACTCAGGTCTTTTGACTCCAGACCCAGCACTCTACCCACTGCACTACCTAGTTGATGTATGTATGTATGTATGTATGTATGTATGTATGTATGTATGTATGTGTGAATTATATGGTTATATATAAACACAAGTACATATACTTTGTGTTTCATATACTTTTATATACATACATATATTATTCAAGTATAAATATAAACTTTGTGTTTATATGTACATATATAGTATGTAATAGACACATAACAGTATATAAGTGTATATAACTTTATCCTGTTTTATTATATATCTATAATAGAGAATATATGTTCTATATAAACATATAATTAGCATACATGTAGTATGTGTGTTATATCATGTTTACATGTTGTGGGTTAGGTGAATATTGTGTGTATCTGAACACATTTCTACGTGTAACTATAAAGTCCCTGTATCTGTGTGTGCATGGGATGGGAGGAGAATCTCGACCTCGTCTGGCCCTGCAGAGCTTTGGTCCTTTCCTTCATTGGTGGGCAGCCCCTTGTAGGACATGATGCCAGGGTACAGTGAGCATACTTAGCAGCAGCAGCACCACCACCCCCACACATGCACATGGCACCCTGCCTGCCAAGCCCAGCTGCAGAATCAGGAAGACAGTGATAAATACCAGGATGATGAAAGTGCAGCTGAGGCTAAATCCCAGCCTCCCCAGGCAGATGAGAAGGCACCCTTCCCCGAGGGAGATCTCCGGGGACTCAGAAGCTGTTCTGCTTCAGCAGAGAGCCAGTCAGTTCCCCAGGCCATCCTGAGAGTTCAGTGGACAACTGAGGCACTCTATGGACACGGTGCCTTTACTAGGGGCACAGAAGGAGTGGCAAGAGGAGCAAACGCTGGTGCTCGTGGGTGCCAAAGCATTGTCTTGGGGCGTTGACAAAGAGGGAGGTGATTATGGTCACTCAATGCCTTTCTCCTTCCTCCTCCTCACCGTGCAAAGCACAAGTGTGGCTAAAAACGAGGGTCTACACTAGCCTACACTCTCCAATGAAACACTTAGCAGAAGAGGGTCAATCAGTACTTCTTGGAAGAGGAAAAAAAGGAAAAAATTTCCATGGGGTAGAAAAGAAAGGAGCTCACAGGTTGGAATGCCTTCAGAAGCAATATTTGAATAGGGTGGCAAAGTTATATGCCTACTTCTATCCCAGCTTCAGTTGTATTCAAGCATCACTTTATACTTTGGACAAGTCATTTTTGATCTCTGGGCCTTAGTTTCCTCATCTGTAAAATGAGAAATGGAAAAAATAGACAAGTTTGAGGGTCCAGCCTCTGCTCCTATGAACCTATGTTATCATAAATTTATCTTCCAGGGGGCAACTGGGTGGCTCAGTGGATTGAGAGCCAGGCCTAGAGACAGGTGGTCCTGGGTTCAAATATGACCTCAGACAGTTCCTAGCTGTGTGACCCTGGGCAAGTCACTTAACCCCCATTGCCTAACCCTTACCTCTCTTCTGCCTTGGAACCAATACTCAGTATAGATTCTCCAATAGAAGACAAGGGTTTTAAAAAAACTAAATAGATTTCTCTTTGTATTAATTCCACCTCCTTCAGAATACCAAATGATAGTCTAATAAAGTGGACTGGGTATTTATTGTCCAAAATAATTATTCTGTATCGAATTTGTTATTATTGTTGTTTGTCCCTCATTTTTTAGAAAACCCTTACTTTCTGTCTTAGAACCACTACCTCCTCAAAAGGCAGATGAGGCCAGGCTCTCTATCCTTCGAGGCACCTACCTTCAAAGAAGACCAAGAACATCCCATGTTGATGTCTTGACTGCATGAATAAGATTTAAGTGAGACGGAGTTGCACAAAGTCATCAACCTCAGTCTCTCTTCCAGAGTTGTCAAAGCCCAGTGGAAAGACAAAAGGCAAGAGGATTGGTGATGCCCCAGGATGCAGAGATATTAGTCTTATTAACAAGGAAGGGATGAAATCCCACAGATTGGCAGGAAGCTTCCAAAGTTGCCCTAACACCCCAAAGACAAGTTGTTCATTATAAATACCTTAACGTCCTTAAATCCAAGAAGCCACACTGCCCTGGAAATCCAAATGGAGGTCACTTCCTACCATTTCTGCAGCATGGAAGTATAGGTGAAACATTTTCTACTTGGAGTCTTAAGACCTGGATTCAAAAGATTCAGATCCTAATTCTTCTGCCTCTTCACTATGTGCCCTCAAGCAAGTCACTTATCTTCTGGAGTTTTTTTGACTTTTTATTTATATTTATATATATATATATATATTTGTATTCATATATATATATAAATTTATAAATGAATGGATTGGACTAGGCCATTTCTTTTTCTTAAACTCTTACCTTTAGTATCAATCCCAAGGCAGAACAGTGGCAACAGCAAAACAATTGGGATTAAGTGACTTGCCTAGGGTCACACAGCTGGGAAGTGTGTGAGGCCAGATTTGAATTCACATTCTTCTGACTCCAGGCCTGACTCTCAATCCACTATGCTACCTAATTACCCCAAAGAGATCATTCTAAGATCATTCCAGCTATGACATTTTGGAAATCAGTGGAAATCAATTTCTCATGAGAGCTTTGCCTAGACAAAAGTTGAAGTATGGGGGAAAAAATCAATTGGGCTATCTTACAGTTGTTACATATGGATGGTTACTTAAATGGTATGAGGCTGAGAACCCCTCAGAAGACCTGAAGCCTCCCCCAAATATATCTCTTCTACTGCCTTCTCACACTATCTTAAGCTGTTCTGTCAAGATTCATTCCTTTGAGTTAAAGTAAGATGAAGTCCAAGAAAACAATTATCAGTCATCATGGCATTGATGAGATTTTTTTTATCAGAAGTTTGCCTCCTCAAATTGGTGGGGCTGAGTTTGAAGCTGATGGGAGAGTATTAATAGTAAAGTAAGACACCCTGTAGATTCTGGGAAGATGTAGAACAGGGCTCTGGACAACTGGAGATAGCTTGAAAGCACTGGGGTAGGGAGTGGTAGCAGAAGGCAAACCTCGAACTGAATGAAGGAGATGGGAATAATTCTGAAGATGAATTTGACCTGCTTTATGGTTTCAATAAGGGCCAATCTGGCAGCTAATCTGTTTACTTATTGAATTCCAATAGGATCATAGAATCACAGTCATAGATCTAGAAGGAACTTTAGAAATGCCCTCCATTTTACCAACTAGAAAATTAAGATTAAAAGATTTTTAGTGACTTTTTCAAGGACAGATTGTAAGTAACAAAGACAGAGGCACCTAGGTAGCTCAGTGGATTGAAAGCCAGGCCTAGAGACAGGATGTCCTAAGTTCAAATCTAGCCTCAGACACTTCCTTGCTGGGTGATCCTGGGCAAGTCACTTAACCCCCTTTGCCTAGCCCTTACTGCTCTTTTGCCTTGGAGCCAATACACAGTATTGATTCTAAGACAGAAGGTAAGGGTTTAAAAAAGTAACAAAAACAGGCAGGATTGAAACCCAAACCCTAGGATCCTAAATCCAGTCTTCCACAAATATTTATTGAAGATCTTGTATTTGGCATTTAGAATTGGTGATATGTAAGAACTGGGAGAACATTGTACACGACAAAGCAATATTGGATGATGATTATCTATGAAAACTTGGCTAGTCTCAGCAATGCACTGATCTGGGACAATTCTGAAAGACTTATGATGGAGAACACTATCCACCTCCAGAGGAAGAACTGTTGGAATCTTCTTTCACATCAATGTATTTATGGTTTTATTTTGAAGTTTTGGTTATATATGAGTTTGCTCTTACAACAATGACCAATATTTTGCATGACAATTTAAAAAGGGAAAAAAAAAAAAGAATTGGCGCTCTATAGATGTTGCTTGAAGTAGAAGGATAGAGTTTTAGATTCAACCTCAGAAAGCTTGAGTCTAAAGCCTAGCTCTACTACTTACTTATAATGACATTAGGCAAATCTCTTCCCTTCTCTGGCTCCAGTTTCTACCGTTGTAAAATAAGGGAATTGGCAGCAAATCTGTTACAATTGTACCAATTCTAACTAAAAACAGTCCATCTTGGAGGGGTTGTTGGAAGCCGCCCTACACATTGTTGATGGAGCTATGAATTGGTCCAACCCTTCTAGAAGAAACAATTCTGAATTATAGAAAGAGTGATGAGTCTTCAGATCCCTTGGTTCCCCTCCTAAATGTATTCCCGAGGACAGAAAATCAGGAAGAACAGCACAGAAATCTGGTTCAATGTATGCCAAAACATTCACAGCAATAGCTTTGAAGAGCAAATAACTGGGAACAAGGTGAGTGACCATCAATTAGGGGATGACTGAACAAATTGTGGTATGTCCATGTAATGGCATGCTATTTTGCAATAAGAAATGATGAATGGGAGAAATTCAGAGAAACATGGCATGAGAAACTTGTATAAAGTGAAATAAGAACCAGTAGAACAGCACATGCAGTGACTACAATAATACGAATGAGAAGAACTCTAAGAAGAAGTAATTATCATGACAACTCTCAACCCAGAGAGCAGGTGATGTAACCTCTGTCCTCCCAGGATAGAGACTCAGATAGGTGCATGATATCGACTGTTTTCTTTAGCTGTTTTCCTGTGTGACAAGGGAGGGTTCGACTCTGGGAATAGGAGAGGGAAGCAGCATCCAGAAATGACCATAACGTGTAGCTACAAAGCTGATATCAATAAAATATATAAAGATTAAATTAAAATGAGAGGTTTGGATCTCTATAAGTCCTTACAGCCCTAAGTGCTACAACCTACGATTTGGAACATGTGATTTGCAGGATTCAGCCTTATCTTATCAGACTTATCTTCCTGAGTTCAAATATGGCCTCAGACACTTACTAGCTGTGTGACAATGTCACTTAAGCTTGTTTGCCTCACTTTCCTCTTTTGAAAAATAAGCTAGAGGAGGAAATGACAAATCACTCCAATTTCTTTGCCAAGAAAACCCTCCACATGGGGTCATGGAAAGTCAGGCATGATTGAAAAACAACCGAAGAGCAACAAGATGTCTGAAAACATAACTAAACAGACAAGAAAATCTATGCTAAATTCCAAATGAGTATTATGAATGGTAAACATCCTTTTTTTCCCCTGAAATAATTGGTCAATCGAGCAATGGGAGCCTTAGAGAAATGAAAGAGATGGAGTGCCCACGTCATTGAAACAGGTGGATAAGAGCACTTCCTGGGAAGGTCTGTGTGCTGAAACAGACTAATTCCTAGAATCAGACATTCAAAAATTAGTAATGACTTGGTTGGTTCTAAATGCCTAGTGCCAGCATGACTTGTTTCTGAAGTTGTCCTATTAGGCATCTGGGGCCAGACCTGACAAGAACATCTGCCAAATGCAGAAAGGGTGTTGATTTTAGTTGTAAATAATCTCTGAACAACCACATGAATTAGCCTAACCATTACACATCTGAAATCATGAAATCCTGGAAATGGAAAAGATCTGTTAAGTTAGTTGGTCATTCCTAGATTCCCACTGCAGATTTGTTCCAAGCCCCAAATGGTAAGTTTCAGACTGTGTCTAGGGTATCCCTCCCTAAATAAAAACTTGAAGCAATTAGGAGACTGAGAAGAAACCTCAGCCATTTTCTTCTGCATCATTGGTCCTGGGTCACCAATCCAAAACTAAATTTATTGTCTTCCCCTCTAAACTCATTCTTCCTTCAATATTTTTGTTTATGACATCACACTCTACTCTTTCTCCTTGGTTCTCAACTTTATTATTATCTTTAATGTTAAATCTTTCCCTTTAATTCTCACATCCAATTAAGTTACCAAGTTGTTTTAATTCCACATACAATCATAAAACCATAGATAAATCTACTCCAAGCTTATTCTGGTAAGTGTTTAACAAGCAGCTCTCCAGAAGGGAAATAAAAACCTACCCACAACATACTTTTAAATTTAATCTGAATTATTAACATTTTCTACATTTTTCTGAAGTTTAGATAATCAAGAAAATAACTCGAGCCTTGATTTGTCACCTTTCGAATTTCCAAGGTGTAAAGCTCACAGTGAAAATTTATCAATGGACACTCCAGAAGTCAAAGCTGGCTCCAGCAGATGTGCCTGCTCTACTCCTACCCCAAACCTGACGTTGTTTCCTGAAGGACATCTCTGTGATACTGAGTGCCATGTATAGGAGGTAAGATGTGACTGCTTTTCTATTTTTCTTTCTTTGACATCTCCACACATTTACAAAGCATCCCTGCACAAAGTTCTCACTTTAGAATCAGAAGGGACCATAGAGATCGTCTAATTAAAGTATCTTACTTTACAAATGAATAAGAAACTGGGACCCAGAGAGATTCAATGACTTTTTCAAAATCACAGAGCTAATGAGGAGGAATCTTACCTAAGAACCCTGCTTCATGTGATTGATCATAAGATATAGAGCTGGGACACACCTTCACTATCAACTAATCCAACCTCCTTGCTTGAATGGTAAGAAAACTGAGATTCAGACGGCTGTAGCAAACTTGCCCATGGTTACGCAGATGATTAAAGGAGAAATTAGGATTAAAACACAGTCATTCTAACTCCAAATCCCATGCTTTTACCACCACACCATAACATACCCCTTTCTCTATAGAGATCCCAAAATCTCCAAACAAATATATGCCCCCTCAACCCTCCTTTAAATGGAAAATATTTCTTATCAAGAACCCAGCATTCCAGCCTCTAAAGCCTTTATCCAGAAATACTCATCCTATTTTTAGTGACTAACTTCCAATCACTTCCCAAATCTACTTTTCTCTTCTTTTTTAGACACACTGTGAGGGGGGGGGGGTGTTAAGTGACTTGCCTAGGGTCACACAGCTAGTAAGTGTTTGAGGCCAAATTTGGAGTCAGGAAGATAAATCTTTCTGATTCCAGGCCCAGTATTCTATCCACTGTACCACCTGGCTACCCCTACCTTTCTCTTCTGAAGTCTTTTTAAGGGACAACAATGATAGAAATAACACATGTCACCAGAAGTTTTTCAGTTTCTTACCTAATATTTCATAAAAGCCTAGAGGTACTTTCCTTAGGGTATGATCAATTTTCCCCATGTGAATCACCAGAAATGGGTAATCATCCCAAGTCTGACAAGTCTTAGAAGGCCCTCCTCCACCTTCCCCACACACACACACACACCCTGAGATACCAGTAGACTTTACTATTGCTCATGTCAGAGGGACATGTACCTGCCTCAGTACCCCTCATCAGAGAGTCACCAACCACCATGACTCATCTTTTCTTCCTATGACCAGACCTAGGTACCCTCTCTCTTAGAGACAGTTGTGACTTTTCCTCATCATTCATATGAAATTACTAGTTCCTCAGAATGTCTAGTTCTGCCTTTTATGGGAAGAGCCTCATACCTGTGACAAAGCTCTAGGTGTTCAGTGATCCTTCTTCCCTTTCTCTTCTGAGACATTCTTCTACACTCTTGCATCAGAAACAGATTTGCATTCCCTTCCTCTAGATGCAACTAGGTGGCACAATGGATGAGTTTGGAACTAGGAAAAATCTGAGTTCAAATCCAGTTTCAGAAACTTATTAGCTGTGTGAATCTAGACAAATCATTTAAACTCTCCCAGTTTCAGTTTACCCAACTGTAAAATGGGAATAATAATTGTATCTACTCCACAAGTTATTGTGAAGACCAATTGAGATTTTCAGACTCCAAAGTATTATATAAATACTAGCTTTTAGTAGTAGTAGTATTACATTAAGGTAGCTATAGAAAGACTAATACTTCCTTGCTGAAAATGAATAAAAAGATTGATAGAAATTATCAGAACACATAAACAGATCAAAAAAATACAGAAATACTTTTGGAACAAAGACAGATCACTTCATTAATCAATGTTAACAGCTAAATATATATATATATACATATATATATATA
>NW_025377544.1:0-1438 GCF_016433145.1 Gracilinanus agilis
CTCTCTCCCTCTCTCCCTCTCCCCCCCCCCTCGCCCCGCCCCTCCGCCTTAGAAGCAGAGCTGTGTGTTGCTTCTGGCAGAAGAGAGGTTCTATGCTATATCCTCCATTAGAATAAATGATTGAAGATAAGAGACTCTGTTCGCTTTCTCTGCATCCCTGACCCACAGCACCATGCCTGACCCATAGTAGGCACTTCATAAATATGTATTAACTGTCTCATTTCCAGCTCAAAAATACTCTGGGGGGAACCAATCTATGCACTTGCTGGTCCCCAGGGGAATAGGATTGTAAAGCGATGTTACCTTCCGCGCCTGAGGCCTCCAGCTTTCTCCCTCTGCCCTAGATTCCTTTTCTGATTTCATCCGCCACATTTCAGGGAGGGTCCAAGCCACAGCGTGGACACAGATGGCGTAACTCCAGTCAGACAGGCTCATGTCAAAGTAAAGCGAAGGCAAAGTTTCCGAGGAGGCGTTGGCTAAACTTTTCTCCTGCCCCCGCTTTTCTGCTTCATCTGTACCTCTAAAGGCTGAGGGCCGGAACTCCTCTAGTACAGCGTCTTCTGGATATTTGGCTTAAAACCCCGAACATCACTCGTTATGGGTGGAAATGGAAGCGCGCCGTGGAGGTTATTACCATCACCATTTTCAGGTCTCCCAGTGATGTCCCAGTGAGAGGTAGTGACCCACCTTGAAATCTGGGACAAAAGGAGCTTCCGGATATCTCAAGATCACGAATGAATCCGTGTCACCATGAATGAACATCACTCTGCCAGATGATGCCATGATCCTGGGCATGAATGGCACCTGGGATGCTGCGGGTCTTCTCTCACTGACTGGGATCTTCTCTAAGAAGGACACACAGACCCCATGATTTGCCATCCCATCTCTGATGTCAGTTCCTGAAGGAATTTCTCATCTCTCACATCATCTATTATGACCAGACCTACCCACGTCCATTGAAAATGAGTCCTCAGTCTGCCCATACCTTTATGGAGAGAAGAGTCCCTAAGGGCCATTTGGTAAAGAGAAGGAAACTGAGTCTTGTCACTCAGGATGGGATCGAATGGCCCTGAGAGGTTCTGGATGTGAAAAAAAAATGGGAAAATCAGAGAGCTACGAATATGGTCTTGGTAAATGGGTAAATTTGGGTCTGAAGCCAATCAACTCTATTTTAGATTCAGAATTTGTTTTTAGGTGTCAGTATCTCTCAATTAACCTTAGACTAAGAACAAAACATTTTTAAGCCCTTGAATAAAACAAAGCTCAACAGTAAATCTGTTTCGATGGGCATGGGGATTTGCTCTTGCCTCTTGAGATGATCTATGGCCTGTGAAGTGTCAAGGGAGCCGAGAGGGGAAAATAAATCTAGAAATTTTAGTACACCTCCGTCCAAAGGCAAGAGGGAAATCAAGAAGAGAAATAAGCATTTCGGAGCAGA
>NW_025377545.1:0-1353 GCF_016433145.1 Gracilinanus agilis
TGAGCCACCCAGCTGCCCCCAGAAATTATTTCTTTATGCAATATTCCTGTTTACTGCCTCCAAACCTTTGAAAGGCTCCAGCTTCTGGCACAGTTTAGGCAATCTGAGACCACTGGAAGAAGTTTCAATTTCTTCCTTAGTTCCTTCCCACTAGAACAGGGGTTCTTAACCCAAAAGACCATGATCCCCCTCATGGGGTCCAGACAAATTTCAAGAGGATCATGAACTTAGATAAGGAAAAAATATATCTTCATATTTGCTAACCTCTAACTGAAATATGAATTTTTAAAAAATATTCCAAGAAGCAGTCCATGGGTTTTATCTAACTGTGAAAGGGGTTTATGCCATACAAAATGATTAAGAACCCTCATCTTGGAAGCTTTGTGACTCCTTCAGTGAGTAAGAATTACAATTACAACTTAAATAAAATAATATCAATTAAATCATAATGATAAAAGCTCTAATTAGAGGCCGAACCAGATCCAAAATTCTGCGATGAATTTCATTATTTCATCTTAGTGGGCAATCTTGAGTACGGGAACCCCCTCTAACAATGCAGACCGGCTTTTCGTCCACTCCATGTGGTCTTAGCAAGTAGCCTATGTCTCTGAGAGGGTAAATGATTTTTCCACAGGATGACATAACTAGTGTGTGGCAGAGGCAAAACTTGAACCCAGGTCCCCCTGAATCCATAGCCAGCCCTCTATCCATAATTCTTCTCATTCAATACTCTAAACCTAAGGACCAAATGGCTAACCACTGCAAATGAGCCATCCCCCACAAAAAATTCTATTCTCTCTGAATAGGGGAAAACCTTGAGATGACATAAATCATTCTCTGAAGGGTTTCCCAAACAAGCTTTTGATTTAATTTAATGAATGCCCCATTCAAGACACCTGCACCCAATTTTTTTCTGTAATGTTTTAAATACAATTGTTGAATAAATAGAATAAATACAATTGTCAGAAATCAGGTCTCGTCCCATCAGTGTCTCATATAACCTCTTGCTGCTTGGCTCACACCCAGTATTACAGCTACAGTAATGATGATACTGGAATGATTTTCTGGGATTTTCAGAGCTTAAATCTGATCAAAAGTCAGTCCAGGCTCACTAGGGAAAGAAAGAAGTATTTTTGTCCCTCTGTACCTTGTACCCAGGAGACCACATGGCTCCTATTATCCATGGCTCAAGGGGGAGGAATTAGGCTACTCAGCTATAATGAAATCCACTTTGCTTCTCTCTTCTGTAGATTTGAAAGGCAATAGGAATAAGCCCTGGTGGCCATTCTTGTTCTGATCTTTTTAGTAATTCATCAGGATTGAGATTTTGTGAGCTTCTCCATTAGAGGGTCC
>NW_025377546.1:0-1188 GCF_016433145.1 Gracilinanus agilis
AGAGAGAGAGAGAGAGAGAGAGAGAGAGAGAGAGAGAGAGAGGGAGAGAGGAGGTGCTACCATCAAATACAACCTCACCCTTAGAAGGAATTCTACCAAATCTCTGTATTTATCCTGATCTAGGTGATCCATGCTTGATTAATTCAAGGGTGAATGGAATCTGTTGATCTTAGATTATTGCATTTAGAAAAGATTTTAATGCCTTTTGCTTATATAAGTATAAAACCCCACTGACCCTAAGTGCCACAATTCACTCAGGATCCTCCTACAAAGTTCTAGGCAGGGCTGGTTGTTAAGGATAATCTCTCTCAGAACCAGAATTAATATGGACACTTGGGTGTAGGTGAGGTATCCAGGGTGCAGGAATTCTTACTACCATTTGTTCACTATATTGGCTTGTATTTTGATAGTAAATGTCACAGTTAAATTAAATGTGCAACACTCTGTGTCTGATTGACATCTCAGACTGGAAGATTTGCTTTCTACATAGCTTTCTGTCATATTTTTAAACGGTAGGATTTTTTTGAGGGTGGACACCTTGTCCATTCTTTAATATCTAACTCTGATTATAAGCAAGTTCTTTAAATTTCCTCACCCTGGGTCCTTACCTTTAGGTTGACGTTGGTCCAGGTGACCTTTCGTAGACTCTGCAACTCCAAGATTCTATGATTCTAAATATCCCAAATGCCAATGGCTCTGCTTCATGCACCCCAAGGGTGAATGCTGATGAGCAGCTCAAAGAACTGAGGACTCACCTCTTTTCTTTGTTAAATAAATGTTAGGGCCCAAGAGCAGAGAATCCTTGAACCTGCTGCACCTTGTACAAATTTGCTTCAAGTCACAGCTGGAAAAGCCCCAGATAAAACAATCATAGTGGTGCCAGTCACCCTATAGATAAGATTTCAACCCAAATCAATTTGGAGGCCTCAGTGGGGCCATTGTGGGTCTGAGTCCATTTTCACTGCTACATTTGTTCTCTACTTAAATGGATGGCCTTGATATTAGCGTCTGTCGTCTTGGTGTCTTTCACATCACCGGATTCAATAAACAAGTCTAACCAAAATAAATCTGATGTTAGCTGGCCAGCCTGTGCTCCTGTTATTAAAGGCTCTGCTACTGTTGATCATTGTTATGGCTGCTTTCTTGAGAAATGTGAAAGCTTCAGAGGAGGGTCTAATTATATATATA
>NW_025377547.1:0-8247 GCF_016433145.1 Gracilinanus agilis
CACACACACACACACACACACACACACACACACACACACACCCCAAGTAAACAGAGCCCAACACTAACATAAAGACTAAAGTCTAGAAGTAAGCTGGAAAAATGAGCAAACATTCTGTCCCCTGCCCCCAACCAAAAAAAAGAAACTGAATATAAAGATTACTTATGGTGATAGGAACATTTAAAACATAAGCACAGAAAAAGATATTGACTTGAAAACATCTATATGTAAACTTTACCCATCAAAGAAAAATACAGATTGTATATGAGTCCAACAAGAATTTCTATAAGAGTTAGAGAGAACCAGAAAAAGAACTTAAATTTATTTAGAATATTTTTACATGATTACATGATTCATGATTTTCCCCACCCCACTTCCCTCCCCACTCCCAGAGCTAACAAACAACTCCACTGGGTTATACTTGTACCATTGTTCAAAACTTATTTCCATATTATTCATATCTGCAATAGAGTAATCTTTTAAAGCCCAAACCCCAATCATATCCCTGTTGAACCACATGATTGATCATGTATTTTTAGAAGAGATTTTTAAAAGAGAAAGAATATTTTAAAAACCAAACAAAAGCTGAAGAAAAATGGGAAAAGTAATAACTATCCAAGAAACTTATGAAAAGAGGATTATGGCTTTGTAAAAGAGGTACAAAATGTCACTGAAGAAAATAACACTTTAAAAATTAGAATTGACCAAATGGAAGAAAATAATAAAACAAAGTCAAAAGTTTGAAAAAAAAGAAAAAGTGAAATATCTAAAAGGAAAAATGACCTGGAAAATAGATCAAGGAGAGAGAATTTAAGAATAATTGTTACTATCAGAAAGTTATGAAAAACAAAAACAATAATGACAAAACTCAGGCATCACATTTCAAGAAATTATAAAGGATGTTACCAGATATCTTAGAACCAAAAGGCAGAGTAGAAATTAAAAGAATCCACCATTCACCTCCTGAAAAAAAACCCAATTCAAAATTTCCAGGAATATTGTAGCTCAAATCCAGAACTCTCAGTTCAAGGAGAAAATAATGCTAGTCAGAAAGAATTCAAACCACAATACTTAGACAAGATTTAGCAGTCACCACTAAAGGAATAGAGAGCTTGCATTATGATATTCTGGAGGGCAAAAGATATAGAATACAATCAAGAATAGCCTTTCCAGCAAAACAGTATAATGGTGGGGGTGAGGGGTGGCCATTTATTGAAATAGTGGGCTTTCAAGCATTCATGAAGAAAAGACCAGAGTTGAATGGAAAAATCTGACATGCAAATACAAAACTCAAGAAAAGCATTAAAAAGTAAATATAAGTGAAGAATCATAAAGAGATAACAAAGATTAAGTTCTTTACATCAATCTTTTTTAACCTTTATTTTCTGTCTGTTAAGAACTCTAAGATAGAAGGGCAAAGACTAGGCAATGAGGTTTAAGTGGCCTAGGGCCACACAGGTAGGAAGTGTCTGAGGCCAGATTTGAACTCAGCTCCTCCAAACTCTAGGTCTTGCACTCTATCCATTGTCCTACCTAGCTGCTCCTATTTATATTCACCTTAAGGGAGATAATACATATAACTTTTCAGAACTTTATCATCACCAAGGATTTTAGAGGGAGTCTAATTAAACAAAGAACTTGAGTGTGATTGTATTATGTTTGGATAATTTCCTAAGAAGAATGGAAGGATAGAGAAGAAGACTAACCTGAGAGAGGGAAAAAGAGAAAGAATGGAGAGAATTATCTCACATAAAGGGGATCATGCAAGAAAGAGTTTATATAATAGAGGAGACAGTGGTGAAGAGGAAGAGTAGGCTTAAACTTTACTCTCATCTGATAGTTCAAAAAGAGAATACACATACACAGCTAGGTATAGAAATTCATCTTTTCTAATAGGGAAATAGGAGGGAAAAGCATTGAGAGAAAGGAAGATGGAGAATGAGAAATTAAGATTAAGGAAGGCAGTGATCAAAAGCAAAAATACTCTTAAAGAGGGGACAGGGTAAAAAAGAGAAGGATAAGTATAATAGGATAATTTTAAAGGAAATAAACAAAAATCTTAATTGTGAGTGTGAATAGTTTATATTCACCCATAAAATAGAAGCTGATAGCATAATGAATTAGAAACCAGAATCCAACACTATATTTTAAACAAGAAACATAATTGACAAACATGCTTTGAAATAGAAAAATACATAAAGAATTAAAATAAGGGACTGGAGCAGAATCTATTATTTTTCAGCCAAAATAAAAAAAAAAAGGGTAGGCATGGTGGTCATGATCTTAGACAAAGCAAACACAAAAATAGACCTAATTAAAAGAGATAAACAGAGGAACTACATATTTATTAAAGTTTCACATAGACAATGAATTAACATTAATACTAATAATGTGTGCACTAAATAGCATAGCTTGTAAGTTCTTAAATGAAAATTTAAATGAGTTGCAGGATAAAGTAGTAAAATTATAATAGTGGGGATTTCAATTTACCCTCTCTCAGAATGAGAAAAATGTAACCATGAACTAAATAATAAAGAAATTAATAAAATTAATGGAATGTTAGAAAAGTTAGGTATGAGAAAACTCTGGAGAATATTGGGTGGAAATAGAAAAGACTATACATATTTCTCAGCTTGGCATGGCATAGCCAAAAAATTGACCATATAATAGGACATTAAAATCTCAAAAAAATGCAAAAAAGAATACTTAATTTGATCCTTTTCTCACCATAGTGATCAAAATTACTATGAATAAAGGATATTAGAAAAAATAGATTAAAAGTTAATAGGAAACTAAATAACTAAGTCCTAAAGAACAGTAGATCAAAGAACAAATCAGAGGTAACAATAATTTCATTAAAGATAATGACAATGAGACAATATACTAACATTTATGTGATACAACAAAACGACCCAAAACTTAGGGGAGAATTTATATCTTTAAAAGCTTATATTAGTAAAAGAGAAAGGACAGATAAATGAATTGAGATGTAATTAAAACATTAGAAACTCAGAAAATTTTAACTCTGCAATTAAATACTAAACTATAAATCCTGGAAATCAGATGAAAAATGAACAACATTGAAGGTTAAAAAAACCCACTGAATTGGTAAAACCAGAGACTAGTTTTTTTTAAAGATAAAAAAATTGTCTCATTTGGTTAAAAAAGAAAAAAAGAGAGTCAAGATGGTGCAGTAAAGGCAGGAACTCACCTGAAACTATTCCGAATTCTCCTCCAAAAAACTTTAAAATAACTCAGAATTAATTCTAGAGCAACAGAACCAACAAAAAGATGGGGTGAAATGATTTTCTTCCTAAAGCAACTTAGAAAGTTAACTGGAAAGGTCTGTCTCACTCGGGTGAGAGTATAATACATTGCAACACAATGATGTCTAAGTGCACAAGCCAGCAGTGAGGGTCTACCCCAGTTAGCCAGTGCAGGACTTGAGGGTGATCAAATTAGCAGCAGCAACTTCTAGAACTCTCAGCCCACAAGATGGCAAGGAAACAGACAACCGATCAGAAGGGAATTTAAGGGGACGCTTTAGTGGCATTGGGTACAAGACTCTGTTGCATTGCTCATACAGGATCTGGGTCACAATTCATGTTGCAGTCCAAGGATTAAAAGGAGCACTAAGCCATCATAGCATGCCACCAGAAGGGAGTGGGGATGCTTGCCACAGTTACAGGACAGAAAAGAGTTCTTGTGGTTGATTACAGAGCAGAGCACAGGCCAGGAGAGCAGTACTCACACCTCTTCTTAGATCATACCAACTTAGAAGAACTGAAAAATTATAGATCCTTAGAATTAGCTTTGAAAATAGCATCACAAAAAACCCAAAGCTTGGAACAGTGCCACCTCCACTCAAGGAGAAGAGTGCAACTTCAATATAAATTTTTTTTTTAATTTTTAAACCCTTAACTTCTGTGTATTGACTTATAGGTGGAAGATTGGTAAGGGTAGGCAATGGGGGTCAAGTGACTTGCCCAGGGTCACACAGCTGGGAAGTGTCTGAGGCCGGATTTGAACCTAGGACCTCCTGTCTCTAGGCCTGGCTCTCAATCCACTGAGCTACCCAGCTGCCCTTCAATATAAATTTTAAAATATTGAAGTAGACTGGAAAAAAAGAGCAAAAAAAGAACCTAAACATATAGAGTTACTATGATGTCAAGGAAAATAAAAACACAAAGTCAGAGGAGGACAACAATGACAAAACAGCTATAGGCAGTGCCTCAAAAAAATTGGTCTCAGGCCAAAAAAAGAATTTTTGAAATAGCTCAAAGGATGTTATAAAAATCAAATTAGAGAGATAAAAGGGAAAATTGAGGAAATAAATGAGAGAAATAAATGAGAGAGATGTGAGAGAATCATGAAAAAAGAGTCAACAGCTTGGAAAAGAGAGTACAAAAAAATGGAGGGAAATGCATAAAAATTCACTGAAGAAAATAACTTCTTAAAAAGTAAAACTGAATGAATAGAAAAGGAGGTACAAAAGCTCATTGAAGAAAATAATTCCTCACAAAGTAGGATTGGGAAAGGGGAAGTTAATGATTCCACAAGACATCAAGAAATAATAAAATCAAATCAAAAGAAGAAAATGAGAACTACATCATTGGGGAAACAACTAACATGGAAAATAGATCAAGAAGAGGTCATTTAAGAATTATTGGAAAGTCATGATAAAAAAATTAGACAAAATATTTTAAGAAATTATCAAGGAAAATTGTCCTGATATTCTAGAACTGCAGGATGAAATAGAAATGGAAAGAATCTGCTGATCATCCCCAGGAAGAGATTCCAAAATGAAAACTCCAAGTAATATTATAACCAAATATCAGAACTCTAAGGTTAAGGAGAAAATACTGCAAACAATCAGAAAAAAAGTCCAACATCAAAGTTGCTAAATCTTATGTGAGTCTGACTGTGACTCCATGATATTTGGCTGATTTCTCTCCTATACAGGAAGCTGATACTTATAACTCTTAACAAGTTTTTAAATTTTTTAAAATTTAAAAATTGTTTAGGCAGTTAGAAAGAATATACATAGTCAAAAGGCTTGAGAATAAGTTACTTATGAAAATGAGATGATATCCAAAAAAATAAAATTAAGGGATAAGAAAGAGGATTGCACTGAGAGGAGAGGGAAGGGAGAAGTAGAATGGGAACAAATTATCTCACATAAAAGAGGCACAAGAGCTTCTACAGTGGTGGGGAAGATGGAATGGGTAAGCAATGCTTGAACTTTACTCTCATTGTAATTGGTTCAGAGAGGGAATGAGATAGTCAGTTGGGTGTAGAAATCTTTTTTCCCTATAGAGAATTAGGATAGGAGGGAATAAAAGAATGTGGGACACTGATGTAAGGGAGGGCAGATTTAAGGAGACAGTGGTCAGAAACAATATACTTATGAGGGGGGATAGGGTGAAAGGAGAAAGAGAAAGATAAATGGGAAAATAGAATTGAAGAAAATACACAATAAACATAACTGTGAATATGAATGGATTGAACTCACCCATAAAATGGGAAGCAGGAAGCAGAGTAGATTAAAAAAAGATAATTCTATGATATGTTATTTACAAGAAACACATTTGAAGCAGAGAGTCACACCAAAGTAAAGATAAGGGACTAGAGCAAAATCTATTATGCTGCAGGTGAAGTAATAAAAAGCAGGGGTAGCAATCTGTATCTCAGCCAAAGCAAAAAGCAAAAATAAATAAACAAATCTAGTTAAAAGTGAAGGAAAAGACATCTTGCAAAAAGGTATCATAGACAATGACGTAATATCAGTACTAAATAAGTAAGCACCAAAATGCATAGCATTCAAATTCTTAAAGAAGACATTAAATGTTACAGGAAGAAATAAGACAGTAAAATTATAGTGGTGAGGAACCTCAACTTTCTCCTTTCAAAACTAGACAATCTAACAAAAGTAAATAAAAAAGAAGTTAAAGAGATGAATAGAACTTTAGAAAAGTAAAATATAAGAGACTTCTGGAAAAAATTGAATGGGAAAAGAAAGGAATATACCTTTTCCTCAGTGGTACATGGCACCTCCAGAAAAATTGATCATATGTTAGAGTATAAAAATCTCACAATCAAATATAGAAAATCAGAAATATTAAATGCATTCTTTTCAGGTCATAATGCAATGAAAATTACATTCAATAAATGGTCACAGTAACATAGATAAAAAAATTAATTGGAAACTGAATAATCTAATCTTAAAGAATGAGTGGGTCAAAGAACAAATAATGGGAATAATAAATAATTTCACTAAAGAGAATGATGACAATGATACGACATACCAGAATTTATGGGATGCAGCTCAAGCAGTAGTTAGAGAGAAATGTATATTTCTAAATGCTTAAATCCACAAAATAAAGAGTAGAAACACAGCATGAAAGGAACAAAAAAACTAGAAAAAGAACAAATAAAAAAATTCTCAACAAAACGCCAACTTGCAAATCCTGAAAATCAAAGGAGAGAATGAATAAAACTGAAAGTAAGGAAACCATTGAACTAACAAATAAAAGTAGGAGCTGGTTTTATTAAGAAAAAATAAAATAGCTAAACTATTCATTAATTTGATTTTTAAAAGGAAAGAAGAAAAATTATTAGCATTAAAAATGAAAAGAGTAAATGCATCACCAATGAAGAAGGAATTTAAGCAATTATTAGGAGCTATTTTGCCCAATTATATGAGAATAAACTTGACAATCTAAATGAAATGAATATGAAAATATAAGTTACCCAAATTAATAGGAGGAAATAGAATACTTAACTAAGTCTATCTTTTAAAAAAGAAAATAAACAAGCCATCAATAACGCTCCCTGAGAAAAAAATTTCCCTGACCAGAAGGATTCATAAGTGAATTCTACCAAATATTTAAAGAACAATTCATTGCAATTCTCAATACTTATACAAACTATTTGAGAAAATAGGCAAAGGAGTCTTACAAAATTCTTCTGTATTGTACTAATGCCCAAATCAGGAAGAACAGAAATGGAGAAAGAAAACTATAGAACAATTTCCCTAGTGAATATTGATAGGAATTTTTTAATGATTACAAGGAAGTTACAATAATATATTACAAAGATCATACACTATGAACAGGTGAGATTTATTCTAAGACTGCAGGGCCGGTTCAGTATTTGGAAAACTAGTCATACCAATAACAAAACCAACAGTAATTATTTGACTACCTTAATAGACGCAGAAAAAAAAAAACCCCCTTTGACATAACACAACACTCTTTTCTATTAAAAACATAAAAGCCTAGGAATAAATGGAGTTCTCCATAAAGTTATAAGTAGTATCTATCTAAACATTATCTATAAAGGTGAAAAGCTAGAAGTTTTCCCAGCAAGATTAGGGGTGAATAAAGAATGCTCATTATCACCACTATTATTCAATATTGTGCTTGAAATGCTAGCTAGAATAATAAGAGAAGAAAAAGAAATAAAAAATGAAGAAACAAAACTATTGCTTTGCAGATAATATGATAGTATACTTGGAGAACCCTATAAAACCAACTAAAAATTTGTTGAAATAATGAACAACTTTATCAAAGTCTAAGGATATAGAATAAACCCACATAAATCATCAGCATTTCTATATATTACAACAAAGTCCAATAGCAAGAGGTAGAAAGAGAAATTCCCTTTTAAAATTATGGTAGACAAAACAAACTACTCATAGGTCTGCCTGCCAAGATAAATCAAGAACTATATGAACACAATTACAAAATATTCAAATAAAATCAGACTGAATCCATAATTGCTTACGGATAAGCCACAAGTCAACATAATAAACTTGACAAATAACAATTCTATCTAAATTAATTGATTTACTTAGTCCCATGCCAATCAATCTACCAAAAAAATTATTTTATAGTGTTAGAAAAAAAGAATAGCTACATTTAATCTGGAAGAAAAAAGGCCAACAATATCAAGGGAATTAAAGGGGGGTGGGGGGAAATGTGATGGAAAGTAGCCTAGCCTTGTCAGATCTCAGACTGGATTGTGGTGGTAATCATCAAAACAATCTGGTGCTGGCTAAGAGATAGAATGGTGGATCGCAGTACATGACACCCAGCAGGTAAGGACTATAGGAATTTCCATTGACCTGCAGAACTCAAGAGGCTTATATAATTTTTAGAGAGAGAGAGAGAGAGAGACAGACAGACAGACAGACAGAGAGAGAGACAGAGAGAGAGAGAGAGAGAGAGAGAGAGAGAGAGAGAGAGA
>NW_025377548.1:0-1310 GCF_016433145.1 Gracilinanus agilis
CTCTCTCTCTCTCTCTCTCTCTCTCTCTCTCTCTCTCTCTCTTTCTCCTTTTTTTCTGTCTTACTTCCTTCCCCAATACTCCACATATGGGCACTAAATACAAGCCAGCTGTAATAATGAAAACCATGTTTATTCAAAAAACAATACTGGTTATACTGCAGTTGGAAAATCGTACCAAAGGAGTAACTAACCTGTGAGTCAGCTAGTAAAATGAACAAATAACCATAAAACATTATCACCAGGAGCCAGACCTTTAGTGTTTATTTCGTGTGGAATAGAGCAGTCAATAAAGGGATCACATTTTACATTTAAATGGCACTTTTCACCAGAAATTACAATTTAATCCTTCCAGTCCTGTGTGTGACGAATTTCAGAAAAGAAAAGGTATCCATGTCTTATTATCAATGTATGTGGTGAGTAGAAAGTATGGAGACCCAGATTACTGTCCATAAACTATTGTTACTTGGCATTTATGGGTCACTCAGAATGTATGAGATCTTTTGATTTTTTTTAAACTCTTACCTTCCATCTTAGAATCAATACTAGATATTGGTTCTAAGGCGGAAGAATGGTAAGGGCTAGGCAACATGGGTTAAGTGACGTGCCCAGGGTCACACAGCTAGTAAGTGTCTGTTGCCAGATTTGAACCTAAGACTTCCCTAAGACTAGGACAGGCTCTCAATCCATTGAGCCACCCAGCTGACCTCTATTTTGATATTCTTAAAGATTGTTTCATCTAGTTGTGTTTAGAGACACAGGATTTAAATGTTCAGCTCTCAGATTCTTATCTGAAGGTTCTCTTCTCTCCTTTTCTTTGGGCCTTGCTATACCACCCCATATTCTCCATTTTCAAAGAGAGAGATAATACCATAAAGAAAAGCAAAAACAATTCCTGTCTTCAAGGAACTTACATTCTAGTGGCAGAAACAACATGTTAACAACTGAGTAGCTATGGAGTAGATAGAAAGTAATTTTAGAAAAGAAGGCTAATGCATATGGTGGAGCTGGGAAATAACTCTAGAATAAAGTAGTTTTTGAAATGAATCTTCAAGAAAGACAGAAAAAGGGGCAGACACATGGCTCAATGGATAGAGAGCCAGACAGGAGGTGCTGGGTTCAAATTTGGCCTCAGATATTTTTTTGCTATGTGAAACTGAGCAAGTTACTTAATCCTAGTTGCCTATCCCTTACCATTCTTCTACCTTAGAAATAATTCTTAGTATTGATTTGATAACTAAAGGGATAGAAGGAAAGAAGGGAGGCAGGGAGAAAGGAAGGAAAGAAGGAAGGAAGGAAGGAAGGAAGGAAGG
>NW_025377549.1:0-5504 GCF_016433145.1 Gracilinanus agilis
CTCTCTCTCTCTCTCTCTCTCTCTCTCTCTCTCTCTCTCTCTGTTTTTGTGACTCCCTCCCTCCAGATTTGGAGGATAGGACACTCAAAGACTAAAGGCATGATAAGGGAAGACAAAGTTTAGGGAAGAACAATTAGATCAGTTTGATTGGAATATAGTGTAATTGAAGTTAAATGATGTGAGTGTTCTTGAATGATAGGCCAAAGCTAGATTGTGATGGACTTTAAATGTCAAAGAAAATTATGTTTTATCCTAGTAGCAATAGGAAAGTCCTGAAAATTCATAAAAAGGGGACTGCCTTGATCAGACTTAATACTTTGTTCAAGTTATTTTGTTGGCTGTGTCTTTAAAACAAGATTTGTATTTGAAATAAACTGAAACTTAGGTCGTATACATTTTTTACCTAAGAGTACTAATCTGAGAATCTGAGTCCTAGTTGTACCATTAGGTAACTAAATAATCCTGTTTAAGTAATTTAAAGAAATTAAGACTAGAGAGGTTTAGTGACTTGTCTAAAATAATATTAATATTGTGGAACTCATTCTGTAAGTTTCCCTCCTCTAAACAAAAATATTAGCAATTGATATATTTAATAAATTAATATAATTCATACATCAATTGATCAATAAGCACTAAAATATCTATTATATGGAGGCACCTAGGAAGTGTAGTAAGTAAATAGCACACTGGTCCTGGATTCAGGAAGACCAAAGTTCAAATCTAGCCTCAGATATTCATTAACTTTGTTACTCAACCTTGTTTGCCTCATTTTCTTCATCTGTAAAATGAACTGAAGAAGGAAATGACAAGTAACTCAAGAAAATGCCAAATGGGGTCATAGTCAGACACAACTTCAAAAACAACTGAGTGCATGAAAAACGTAATTTTCCAAAGACATTAAAAGTGCCACTTATATTTTCAGGAGTTAGCCCCACATAGTTTAGTATTTGTAGAAAAGTAAACTGATTGTCTTTCTCACTTATTTAGGTATGGGAGATTCTTGTGGGCAAGAAACAACAAGGTATAGGCTGACAGATTTTTAAAATCCATTCTCAAGTCCCTAAAGGTCCCCCAGGTCCCTCAGCTTTCGAAAAACTTGCCACTTAACTGATCCAGTATTCAGTGACCATATGTTTTCATTTTGAAAGGAATTTTAATTGCAAGTGGAAATACTGAATGAACAATTGAGTTGCAAAATGCCCTGGGCACTGGAATTATGATGGGTTGCTATATTTCAATTCTGCAGCAGTCTTGGATCTAACATGAGGGTGATGCCCTAGTTTTACCAGAACTTTGTCTTCTCAAATTCAAGAATCATGCATTCATTAAGCAGTGAGACCAGACAGTGAGTAGAAGAAAAAAAAACAATTAACATTTTTAAAAACTTGAAAAGTTTGGAGGTCTATTAAATTCAAGTGAGTTGTTGAGTATCACTAATATGTTGCTTCTGGAATGCTTTTATCTCAATTTATACTTAAAAGGTGTCCTTTGTTTATTTGGCTAGCCTTAATATACTTATAAAGCAATTATTTACTTTGTTCAAATATGCCTTACTACATAAACTGAACAAAGGTCTCCTTGTACATGCAAATATAGAAGCTTTGCTAATCTCTAGAAATCCACATATTCGGCAGCAGATATCCTAGGATAAGAAGTGAGTGATTGTTCAATAACATTCATTAAAGAGAAGATATATATATATATATATATATATATATATATTGCTGCTGCTAATATGTAGGGGAGGCTTTAGTTTTCTACAGTGAAAATAGCTGATCTGCAAACATGTTCAAAGGAGAATTGTTGAAGTACAGAGAACCTTTATTTCTGAGTGATAAAAATAAAGTTGGGGTTTTGTTGGCATTTTACAAAGACTAAGAGATTTGGAGTCATAGGATTTGGAATCAGATTCTGGCTCTGTTATTGTCATACAGGGTAAGTCACTAAACCCTTTAGCCAGGTGTTTCTATAAAATGGAGGAGCTAGACTAGATGACTTATGGGTAGGCTACTTATCTTCTCAGTGCCCCAGATTCTCAAAAGCTATACTATACTATTAATGATGTTGGTGTTAGTTGAGGGACTTTCCCTACTAGGAGTTCACTGTATTGCATGTTTGGGAATGTGCTTGTTCATGTTCATTGTTACCCTCTAGTGTTATTTGTACTTATAAAGTTGAATGTTCTGACTTTTCCATGAAGGTTAGCTTTCAGAGTCTCACTCTTTGATTATCTTAAAGTATTGCCTCTTAATTGATTGATTTCTCCACCCCACTTTATTCTACTTACAATTAATTCTCTGTGGGCTTTGAAAGTAGATAAACACGAGTATTAGAATGATGAATGTATAAGGAACTATACTGAATGCAATCATTTCTTGTTCAAATTCTCTTTTTCTTCTGATTGAATGTCACCTCTATCAGAGTTAAACGTGATGAGAAAACTGTGTTGTATAGAGTTTACCTTATCTACCAGTTTCAGTGGGTTCATGCTAAAAAGTACTCTAGGAAAATGAGCATTAAAATGCAATTTAAGGCTCATCACCCCTTCATTTTAACTTTTATTTATGTTTTCTTTTCAGATACTTCTTTGAAAATGGCTATGGTAGCAGAATTCCTCAAGCAGGCCTGGTTTATAGACAATGAAGAACAGGAGTATGTTGTAAGTATAGATATTAGAGGTTGACTAAAAGTGTAATATCTTCCCCCTTCCCTTTTCTATCTCTTCTTCATATATTATATTCCTATATTAGAATGGAACCTTGGGGGGGGGGGGAAGACTGCCTTATTTCCTTATATTTGCTTCCCTCTGGCCACATTGCTTAGCACAGTGCCTTAACACAGCATTCACATAGTGAACAGTTAATAAATGCTATATCTGTCTATCAACATTTCATCCAAAGCTGGGTATTTAGAAACAAAATAATTTTTTTTTCTTTCCCTCTTAGAAAACTGTGAAGGGGTCAAAAGGAGGACCTGGACCATCAGTTAATACCTACCCTAACTTCAATCCAGCTTCTGATGTTGCTGCACTGGACAAAGCTCTTACTGTTAAAGGTAATTATGCCTCATCAGAACATTCTTTGGAAAAAATATGGGTACATAATGTTTAAACATGGATCATGAGGATAGAATAATACCTCATCAGAAAGTTTTTCTCCCCCCAGTGTCTAGCAAAGGAGCCATTAAATAAATATAGGTTTGAATTGAAACAAATGGGGAAAACTTAGTTCCATTTCAAAGTTGAGGTATTTCAGGTCTAATGAAGTTGTAATTTATTAGTAGTTAGGAGATGCTTTATTTCTTATTGGTGACTTTAGATTTGCAGAAGCATAGACCAGCCCAAAAGTTGGAGGGGTTAGTAGTGTCTTAAGGGTTAGTACAAGAAAATAACATTATTATTCCTTTCTACCCACTGTCTGGTCCAAAGAATCTGGACTGAAGCTTCTTTTTCTCTGTTCCTTATTGTTCAACCACAGCTCAGTCTAAGAATTTCAAGGCAGGGAAGAGACAAAGCTATTTTAATTTTATCCTTACTAATGAGAGGTTGCCTGACATAATACATAAAGATGTGACCTCTATGCCACAAATTAAAATTCTGCCTCTAATGTGTGGCCCTCAACAAGTCATTAACATGACAGAGCTCTATGTAGCTCTCTAAAACTGTAAAAGACAAAGGGCCAACTTGCATTGGTGGAAGGAATTTCTTCACTAGGGAGTTTCATTTACCGGTGAAATGATATGTCCAATGTCGTTTCATATTTCCATTCTTCTAACAGGATGGATGAAATTTATTTGTTGACCATTCCCATAGAAAGATTAAGTGAAGAATAATTTCAAGGCTCTATAATGTATTCCTTTGATACATGTAATTGGAAAATGGCTTTTGGAAGTAAATATTAGGTTAAAAAATCTAAAATGATTAATATTTTAATAAATTTCCTTGAGCGTGATTCAAAAGTAGGTGGTGAATTGATTTCATAAAATGATCTAATCTACATTTTAATGTTTAGCAGAGTTTTGTTTTTTGGAGGAAAATATAACAGAATAACTTGTTTTCTCCCATTTTGACATTACTGTAAATACAATCTAAAGAATAATATCAAAGAGGAAAAAAACAATTCTGAAGTGCAATTGTCCATCAATTTTTAGGCGTGGATGAAGCAACCATCATTGATATCTTAACAAAGAGAAATAATGCTCAGCGTCAGCAGATTAAAGAAGCATACCTCCAGGCCAAAGGAAAGGTAAACTAGAGACTTCTTTCATGGGCCCAAGATCTGAATTTTACCTTTTTTTTGAAAGAATTCCAGGATAACAAATAACAGGTGAAATAGATCTATCTGTGACATGAGAGGATCCCACTTCTGCTACTTATTCCATGTGTGGCCTTGGACAACTGACTTAATATGCCCAAGTCTTAGTTTCTCCATCTATGAAAGGTGGTGGTTTTACTGGATACAAATGCAAGAAACATAAATGCTATAAACCTACAAGAAATATGATTTTGAAGTCTGTTTTAATATTCTTATTTAGTTTTGTGAATTTTGATTCATAAGTTTTTAGTTTTAGTTTTAAGGAGATAGTGCACCCTGTCATTCATTATATGTACAATAATTTCTTGATGACATTTTTTCCCAGATTGGTGGATCAGTAAAAGAAATCCTCTCAGTTGGCCGTCATAGGTTCCTAGGCCTCAATATTCCCATCTATAGAATGAAGGGATTGGGCATGATTGACCTCTAAGGTTCCTTCTGACTCAAAATCTATAATTCCTCTAAATTAAGGTTCATTTCAAGGACATATTGCCTTTCTTCTATCAGTGCCTGAAGGTGTTTCAGTAATTTGTCAATACCATTTTATGGATTCCCCCTTAACCCACTTAGAGTATTTGTTCTTATAGTTCATAATGTGGATTATGCTTTTTGATGTTTGCCTTGTTTAGGTTGGTAGTAGGCTTCCCCTAGGCTTATCCATAGAAAAAGCTTTAGAACTGTAAGGAATGTCAAGGTACTTCATAATTTGACTCATTAAACACTACTCATTCTCTTCTCTAGCCCCTGGAGGATGCTCTAAAGAAAGGCCTTACAGGTCATCTGGAAGAAGTTGCCTTGGCTATGTTGAAAACCCCAGCCCAGTTTGATGCTGAGCAGTTGAGAGGTGCTATGAAGGTAATATATGATATCTGAAAAATATCTAACTGATATACATACTAATCAGATCATTCTTGTTGGCCGTCACCATAGGACCTAATGCATGGTCCATGGGGTTCAGTAATTTGATCAACAGATATTTCAGAAGTGGCAGGCAATGTGCTAAATATTGGGGATACAAAGAAAGGCAAAAAACACAATACCTGCCCTCAGGGAGGTCACTTCTAATGGAGGTGACAGCATGTAAATAATTATGTTCATACAAGATATGTATATATATATATCTTGTATGAACATAATTATTTATATATATATTTATATACATCTTTGTATTTGGATCTGCAGAATTTCCAA
>NW_025377550.1:0-3049 GCF_016433145.1 Gracilinanus agilis
GAGAGAGAGAGAGAGAGAGAGAGAGAGAGAGAGAGAGAGAGAAGACAGAGACAGAAACTGAGAGAGAAGTTAAATAATAAAAATTTTGAAAAATGATACTAGCAGTTCTGTGAGGATGGGAGTTGGTCAGGAAAATTTTCATGTGGAGAGTGACACTTGAGCTATGTTTTAAGAAAGAGAAAGATTATGAAATATGCTTGAATAAGGTCTCAGTTCTAGTCATGGAGATGGACAGAGCAGAAGCACAGAGATAGGAGATTGAGTATTGTCTTTGGAAAAATATAAAAACCAATTTGTCTGGATTAAAGCATGTAGGAGGAGGTATAATTTGCAATATGCTAAAAAGACAAGCTAAATCTAAATTGGGAAGGGCTTTAAAAGTTAAACAGAGAAGTTTAAATTTTATCCTGGAGGGAATTGAGAGTGACAGGAATTTGTGGAACAGAAGAGTGAAAGAGTCAGAATCAGTACTTAAGGAAAATTACATTTGCTACGTTATGTAAGGTGTACTAGTGGTGGAAAATTTGAGGCAGTGATATTAATGGAAAGGTCTTTCAAATAATCTAGAAGAGAGGTAGATCCACGTGGAGAGACTAGCATGATTCAATAGAGTAAAGGGACTTTACATCAAATAGCTTCAATTTTTCTCAGTGAAAATAAGGGATAAGGCTCTCATCAGAGAAAGATGGGGGTGGAAGAAGTATAGAAAGATTTAGGAGATGACAGAAGGTTTGGAAATAGCTTTTTTGGGAGAAAAATTGTGAAGGAATAAGAAAAAAGATTTCATTGCTTCAGAAAGGGCATTTTTTACATTATAAATGTACAATGTACCCAGTTAGCAGAGTACAGATCAGAAAGGGTAAAAGTGAGAGATTATTTATTTCAGCTTTGTTTGTCTACTTTACTCTATATGGTACACATGGGAAACCATTAAAGGTTTTTGGAAAAAGGCATGACAGGATCCTAGTGAAGCATTAGGAATAGTCCTCAGGCAGTCCTGTGTTAAGGATCAAAAAGAAGATAAACTGAAACTACAAATTCCACTTAGGGGGCAATGGCAATTGACTGGGAGAGAAGTGTCATCTTTAAGTAAAAGAACCACTATGTGGTACATTCCAGACAATGCATTTTTTTCATAAATATCTTTTTACAAAAAAAAAGTTTATTAACAAAGTTACTTGAGAGAAATCTCCTGGACAATCACAGTGTACTTAAAATCTTGATATATATTTTAATTCAAATTTAAACTATAATTTCTGTGGCAATGTAGCCTTATCATTATGCTTCACTTCACAAACATATTTCAAATAATATAATTTCAGCAAGCACTTAAGTCCAAAAGCACTGATGCTATGAAAATGTTTATCTCAATGTGCTTTTAAAATAATAAAATTCAAATGTAAAAAAAAGAAAAACAATTTTTTAAAAAATTATGTGTATTTTTAACAATAGTTTCCATTTACTTGTGCATTTCTTTCCGTCGTTTCTGACACTCTGTGATCCCATTTGGGGTTTTCTTTGCAAAAATACTGGAACAGATTGCCATTTCCTTCTCTAGTTCAGTTTATAGATGAGGAAACTGAGGCATATAGAGTTAAGTGACTTCCTGAGGGTCACACAGCTATTTCCTGACTCCAAGCATTCTATCCTTTCTGCCACTTAGACTTCTTTATTATTTCTTATTCACATATTAAATTACTTATACATAGGATTGTAGTGTTATAATTGGAAAAAAAAAAACAACTTCCAGGCCATCTAGTTTAACTCCCACATTTTACAAATAAGGAACAGAAGCCTAAGACCATCCAGGTGGTAAAACTTAAATACACATTGTTTGACTACAAATGGCAGTGATTCTCACTATAACACACTGATAGTTTTTCATCTTTAGTTTTATGTTTCTCTAAAGAGTGGCAATATGGATGAAAGAATGAATAGAGAACTAATCTCAAATTCAGAAAAGTTTATTGAGTTTAAGATCTAGTCTTCAAGTAGTAGCTAGGTAGTTCAGTGGATTGAGAACTAGGGCTGGAGATGGGAGGACCTGGGATCAAATATGATCTCATATTTGTTTGATCCTGGGCAAGTCACTTAATCCCCATTGCCTAATCCTTACTGCTCTTATGCCTTGGGAACCAATACTCAGTATTAATTCTAAGATGGATAAGGGTTAAAACACAAAAAATAAAAGATCTAATCTTCAATCCAGTCTCTAAAAGCATCCTAACTGCAAACTGGAGTACTCTGTACCAGTTGACTCCCTAACACTAAGTTGTGGAGGGACTTTCCTCTTTGTGAGTTCCATACACCAGTAAAATCTCTGGTTTAGTCTAAAACAATATTTCATTAAAGGCTGGTAATCATGTATATGAAAATAGCTAGCAGACAGTGATTTAAAGTTTATAAAGTACTTTATACGGATTATCTCATCTGATCCTTATAGCAAGTCTAAGAGGTAGATGCTATTATTACCTCCATTTTACAGAGGAGGAAACTGAGGATAAAGGAGGTTAAGTGATCTTTCCAAGGTCATAGAACAGGTAAATATCATATCCTTTCTGTATTAATTAATTAATAATACTTAATTAATTGATTAATTGATTAATTGGTGTTGTTTCTGCTCATTAAGTTACACTTGGGACAATATTTCAGAAATTCAGAATCTCAGTCAACAATGTTTTCACCTTTCACTGCATTGTCCTCAGATTAAAAAATGGCAGCCTAATAATGTGGCTCCAAGGACTGAATACAGTACCTAGAATGTACATGTTCCCAAGGCACAGTGTGTGTGTGTGTGTGTGTGTGTGTGTGTGTGTGTGTGTGTGTGTCTCATTTCCTTTGTTTTGAACTATGATTCTTTCAATGTAGCCTCCGAGACCATTATATTTTTTCTGGCAACCTTAAGCTACAATGGTATGATCCATAATCAACTTTTATTCCTCTACTGTTACTTATTTCTCCAGTAATTCTGGTCCAGCACCTACTAATATATATATTGTTTCTTCACCTAATTGTACATTAAAGTAGTGTTCTTTGCATAGAAAATATA
>NW_025377551.1:0-1838 GCF_016433145.1 Gracilinanus agilis
AGAAGGGGAGAGAGAGAGAGAGAGAGAGAGAGAGAGAGAGAGAGAGAGAGAGAGAGAATGAAAAGGAACAATGGAAAAAACTGATAGACATGGAGAAAGACAGAGGCAGAGGGAGAAAAACAGAAAAACAGAATCCCAGAGGTGGAAGGAGGAGCTTGAGGACTGACTATAGGCTTCTACCTTCTTATTGTACATAGGTGGGAAAGGGAGGAGAGTTGTCAAGGGCTCCTCCATGGAGTCAGAGCCAGGACCGAGGCCTCCACATTGCCAGTCAGGATCCTTTCCTCACCCTCAGACTGAGAGATGGAGAGGGACTTGAGAGGGAGAGGGCACTAGCTAGGGGAGCTGGGAGCCTTGAGGCCTGCCCTGTCGGAACTCTCAGGGGGATGGGAATATAGGCTGCCCCCACTAAAATCCCTTTTGAGGCCTAGAAGTAGGGTTGTTCTGGGGTGGGGGGCAGAGAGGAGAGAACATCTGGGAGGCTGTGCCTTAGGGAAATTAGATAACCACATCACAGAGACCAGGCAAGGCCTGAGCTGGGGAAGGCCATATCCCAGGCCAGTGGGGGTATCATTTGGGTGGGGTCCACATTCTCCACATTCCCGTGGGTCCCCCTTCCCCCTCCCGGGGTGAGTCAGGGGCGAGTCAGGGGCGGTGACCGTGGCTGAGTCAGGCTGGTGGGGTGGGGGTGAGGGTAGAGAAAGGACCCCCTGGGAAGGAGAAGGCACAGCATGTCTGTGAATCCCTGTCCGTCGCTGTGTGTGTGTGTGTGTGTGTGTGTGTGTGTGTGTGTGTGTGTCTTCCTATTTCAGTGTCTTTTCTTTCTCGGTGTCTTTGCCCCATACATGCTACCTTGCATTCCCACGGACTGACGGGCCTGTATATCCAATCTCGGGGCTGGCTCGTGCCCTTAGTGCCCCCCACCCCAAGAGTATAACCTCCCTGAGGCCAGGTGCTGTTTGTCTTAAAACTAAATGTCATCTCTGTGTCCCTGGTGCCTAGCATGGTGCCTGGCATAAACAGGCACACATTAATAAATGTTTGGGAACTGAATTGTGTCCTGTGTGTCTGCGTCTCTGGGTCTGTCCGTGTGTCTGAATGTGGGCCAGTGTCTAAGAACATGTTGCCGTGTTTCTGTGTGTGTGTGTGTGTGTGTGACAGGGTGTACTCCCGAGCCCTGGGCCCAGACTCTCTTTCCACAACTCCTCCTCCCAGTCCCTGGAAAAGCCGGGGGCGGAGGGCCTTAGCCAAGAGCTGAGGCTGGGCTCACATCTGGGAAGCACATCTGGAGAATGTCCAGCACCAGGCTGAGGCGAGGCCAAGGGGCTTTTTCCAAGGTCCTGAGTGAGGGGAAGAGCCTGGGCCCTCCCCACAACCCATAGACCTGGCTAGGATCTAGGGGTGCCCCCTGGGCTCTGAGACTCCTGACATCCCCACCGGACCCCGGAGCCAGAAGCATTTCCTCCACCCTTGAGGTGACTCACAGGCCCGGCAGGGATGGGGGTGGGGGGAGCAGGAATGTTGTGGTCAGAGTTTGGGCAGCAGCTTCCAGCCCCCTGCTTAGAGACCCCGGGGCTTCTCCTCTAAGGTCCCCTCACTGTCCTCCTTTGCCCCCTAATGTCGGCTTCCTGCCTCCCCCATCCACTTGCCATCCTAGCTCTTTCCTATGGGTTTCTCCTCACTGTTTTTCCTATGATTCCATTCTTTCCTTTTCACATTGTGCTTTCTCTCTCCCCTTACTGCCTCCTGTCTCTCCTCCTCTGCCCCCCATGGTTCTTTCTCTGCCTCCTCACTGCTTCCTCTGGTCCCCCACATCCTTTCTTTCCCCCGCTACCTCG
>NW_025377552.1:0-6391 GCF_016433145.1 Gracilinanus agilis
GAGAGAGAGAGAGAGAGAGAGAGAGAGAGAGAGAGAGAGAGAGATCTTTATGTATGGTTGTGCTGGTAAATGTTTAACAACCAGGTCTCTGGGGAGAAAAAAGCTGAATACACTAACATTTCCTTCATCACTTTCTTAAATCTAAATAATCATCAGAACAATACATCAAGCCCTGATCTGTGGTGTTTTCATTACCAAGGTATAAATGCTCTCAATGAAAATTCAATTTTTCTCCCAGCTGGCTGTAGGTGGCCCCAGCACACCCACCCCTGCTTCTCTACCTCTTTTCTGAAAGTCTGTCTCTCTGATTTACCAAGTCTATTCTTTCATCTCATTTAGGAAACTAGTTATCTTCCTGTTCCCTGAATGTTCTTCTTCCCACCACTGAGCTCTTGGTAACCAATTAGAATTTTGCTATATGACTACTCATTCCCGTTCAACCAGACTCTGTTGGGTGTGTGTGTGTGTTGAATTTATTCACCAATGCCATGATTCTTGTAGATAAAGGAAAACCGCTCTGACATCAGTGATGGTTCTGATTTTATGTTCTCTTAAAACTGTATGGCACTTTTCCCCTTTTCTTTCAATTCTTCCACCTCCCCACTTCACCACCTGCAAAGGTGAGTTTAATCCGCCTGTGCTTTGGTCTGATAAAAGGCTCCCATGAGCTGCTTAGACAATATCAAGAACTACAAGCTATAGGTGAACAGCACTTGGTATTATATAAACTGGGACCAAAGATGCTTTAGGGAAGAGACAATCAGGCAGGCAGGGAGGAAGGCCTTATAAATAGATGATAAGGCTACAGTGAGCTTATTTTAACTTTCAAAAACATTTCTGATCTTTCTCAACCCATAACAGTGGAAACCAAGCAGTCTGTTGGACTCATAGCCTGAAACAATATGCTTTGAAAAGTTAGACATTCTATGTCTAAGTAAAATTTAGAATTTATTTTAATATTCTATTAAGGTCCTAATTCCTTTAAAATATTTTTATCATGGATTTAGCAAATATCAACACACAAATACTTCAACATACAAAGAATAGAGCACTGTATATGAAACCACAAATTTCCATCAGATATAGTTTGTTATCTGTAACTCCTTTCAAAGAAGGCTTAAGCAATGAAATAAATAGGATCCTAGAGGAAGAACTGGAAGGAATCTCAAATGTCTTCTAACCCAATTTTCTCATTTTGTAGGTGAGGAAACTAAGGCCAAAAAAAGTTAAGAGACTTGCCCAAGGTCACACAGGTGGTAAGCACCAGAAGCAGAAGTGGAACTAAAAGTTCTCCTATTCCAAAGTCAAGGGTCTTCTTATGGAATCATGCAGTATCATCCTAATGGAACATTCCAGAAATGGTGTTGTTATCAATACCTTTGTCAATATTAACCTCCTCCTTGTAAAAGTGAAAATTAATGGTTGGACAATAATTTTATTAAATTATGTGGTAAATTTATTTACAAGTATATTCAAATAGAGAAGAAACAATAAAGAGAAATGTGAGGGGGTTAGAGAGGTTATCTATCCTATGAACCTAAATGTTTTACTCCTGGTCTGCTTAATCCAGGCAGAGATTAATTAGCTCTCAACCAGGGAGGCTGATGGTGAGTAACCACTCAGCATCCTCCAAGATGGAAGCTAGTCTCTTAGGAAACTAGGAAGGGAGTCAGCCTTTTCACTCATCCAATGAAGTAGTCCAGGAGTCAGAGTCTAAGCTGAAGCAGAGCTCCAAGCCCATGATCCAAGCCAGTATCCAGTGAAGCTCTCTCTCTCTCCAGAAGACAATCTTCAGACTATCTTCTCAAAAACAATCTGCCCTGAGGGAGTTTGGGGCTTGCTTTTATGGTGACTTATTGTCCCTTCCCCTTTTCACAGGGGCCAGTCACAACTTCCAAATTGTCTGGCACTGCACAGCTTCCAAATTGTCTAGTCCACTCTCTGCAAGAAGCAAGACTATCCTTTACAATCCACCTGACAAGTGATCATTCAGCTTCTCTTGGAAGTGTTTGTGGGAACCAGTTCTCACCTTCTGGAGGGGTAGATACTCTTTTCAAAGGTCTCTGAAGGTGTCAATTCTGATCATAGGATTCACAAGTTTGGGGTCCATACCTCTCATCCTCTGAAGGTATAAACTCTTATCAAAGGATTCACAAGTCTCTGACAGAGTTAAAAGGGTGGAGCCCTCCAAGAAAGTGACTGTGAACTCCTTTACTTAGTGTTAAGTAGGGGTGTTTTTAAGGTTTTGGTTAATTAACTCTACATAGACAAAGAGAATGGAAAATTCCCTTTTACATCCTTCTCTTCCTCCTCCACCTCCTCATCACTCATATCATCAGCCTATGAGCTTAGCATATGTTCAGCACAGAGTAAGTACTTAAATGCTTTATTTTGTTATGTATCTGGAAGGATTAGTCTCTGAAATGATTTAGTCCAGGGATTCTTAACCATTTCCTTTATATCATATATTTTATTTTAAGCCTTTAGAAACTATTCTGAGAAGAGGTTTTTATGTTTCATTAAATCACCCAGAAGGTTCAGGATACAAAAAGAACCCCTGATCTAGTCCACTCTCTGCAAGAAGCAAGAATATCCTTTACAATCCACCAGACAAGTGATCATTCAGCTTCCCCAGGAGCATTTCATCAGTGGGAGACTTACTATTTATTGCCTGAGGGAGTTCATTACAATTTTGAACAGTTTTTATTATTAGGAGAAGTCAGCTTCTACGTAGGGTTCTCATTCTGTTCTCTGAGATCAATCAAGAAATGGCCCAAACTCTCCTTCCATTTGACAGTTCCAAATATTTGAAAATTGCTGTCATAAACCCTTAAATCATTTGGGGGCTAAAAATTATTTGTTCCTTCTACTAGTGCTCATATGACTTGCTTTTGTGTTCCCTCTTCTTCCTTGCTAACTTCCTCCGAACATGCTTCCTTTTGTCAATATCTATTCTGAAAGTGTGGAGACCAGAACTGAACACAACATTCCAGGCAGAGTGTGACCCGCACTCTGCCTTTAGATCATAATCAGACTAGCACATCCCTTCTTGTAGGCTCTGCTTTTATTAATGCAGCTGCAGATAAGATAGGATTATGTTTTTTTGGCTGCAGTGTCACGTTATTGGCTCACATTGAGTTTACAGTCAATTAAAATTCTTATATCTTTTCCTTCCTTCCTTCCTTCTTTCCTTCCTTCCTTCCTTCCTTCCTTCCTTTTTTCTTTCCTTCCTCCCTCCCTCCTTTCCTTCTTTCCCTCCTTCTCCCTCCCTTCCTTCCTCCCATCCTTCCTTCCTTTCTTTCCTCCCTCCTTTCTTCCCTCCATCACTTCTTCCCTCCCTCCCTTCCTCTGGAAACAGTCTAACTGAAGGGATAGTTACTGGTAATTGCTATTAGGGAGAACATACTGGATGAAGCCTCATGAACCCCCTCAGGTATCCTTTTTGTAATCCTGAGGGGATATGGTGTGTTAGCAGTGCTTTGGGGAACTAGCTAGACAGTGTGAGCATAGGCTAGGAGAGTAGCTCCAGAGCCCAGCTGCTTTCACGTACATGCCTGGGCTTAGGATTTCTTTGATGAAAGAAACATAGGATGAGGAAACTCCATCTACCATTGTAAGCTTGCACCTCCTTTATAAATTAGTCTTAGAGAGGTTAAATGACTTGCCCAGAATCATAAAGTCAGTATTTGTCAGAGAAAGAACCTGAACCTGAGGTTTCCTGGCTTCAAGGCCAGCTCACTATTCATTCTACCATACTGCCTCTACTAATAATAGTTAGCTTTTATATAGTACCTGCTCTGTGTCAGACACCGTGCTTAGGGATTTATAAATATAATCTCATTTGATCCTCACAATAACCTGGAAGGAAAGTGATATTATTATTACCTCCATTTTACAGATGAGGAAACTAAGGAAGAGAGTGGCTAAGTGACTTTGGCTGAAGTCATTCTTCTAAGTCTAACCCTTTATATATTGTATCACTTAACTCCCAGGCTCACTCTCTCTCTCTGTCTCTGTCTCTATCTCTCTTTCTCTGTCTTTATATAGGATTTCATTTTAAAAGTAAGGACTATAATTGGAGCAATATGTAAATTTGGATCAAATAAGTGAATGTGCTTTGAAAACCTTAAAGTGTTAAAGAAATACTAGCTGTCAGTGTTCAATAAACCCAAAGACCACAGCCTTTGGAACAAGAACTCACTATTTGACAAAAGCTGCTGGGAAAATTGGAAAACAGTATGGGGAAAATTAGGTTTAGATAAACATCTTACACCCTATACCAAGATAAATTCAAAACGGGTATATGACTTACATATAAAGAGTGAAATCATGAATAAATTAGGTGAACATAGAATAGCATACCTGTCAGATCTGTGAGGAAGGAAGGAATTTAAGACCAAGCAAGAAATAGAGAACATTACAAAATGTAAAATGAATTACTTTGATTATATCAAATTAAAAAGGTTTTATACAAACAAATACAGTGCAACCAAAATGAGAAGGAAAACAACAAACTGGGAGAACATATTTATAACAAAACTTTCTGACAAAAGTTTAATTTCCCAAATATAAAAGGAACTAAGTCAAATTTACAAAAAAAATCAAGGCATTCCCCAATTGACAAATGGTCAAGGGACATGAATAAGCAGTTTTCACTCGATGAAATCAAAAGTATCAATAAGTACATGAAAAAGTGTTTTAAATCTCTCCTTATTAGAGAAATGCAAATTAAAACAACTCTGAGGTACCGCCTTACACCTAGCAGACTGGCCAATATGGCAGCAAAAGAAAGTGAAAAATATTGGAGGGAATGTGGCAAAATTGGGACACTAATACACTGCTGGTGGAGTTGTGAATTGGTCCAACCATTCTGGAGGGCAATTTGGAACTATGCATAAAGGGCTTTAAAAGAATGTCTACCTTTTGATTCACCCATACCACTACTGGGTTTGTACCCCAAAGAGATAATAAGGAAAAACCTTGCACAAAAAATATTTATAGCCATGCTCTTCATGGTAACAAAAAATTAGAAAATGATGGGGTATCCATCATTTGGGGAATGGCTGAACAAATTGTAGTATCTGTTGGTGATGGATCATGAATCATGTAACCATGGAAAAATATTCTAAATAAACAAAGAGGAAAAAATAAATGCTTTTGGCATGAATTAAAAAAAAGAAATACTAGCTGTCATCATCATCATCATCATCATCATTAATTTGTCTGGGTCAGGGGAATTACTGTCATTGAAAGCCTCCTGCTCCCAGTTATTTTCTTACTATTTCTTCATTTATTTATGGTTTCAATTTGATTAATTCAATTCACCTCCTTCTTGATCCTTTCCTCTTCTTTTCAGCCTGAAGATCATTTTCTTTGATAGAGAAAACTGGAGCAAAACAACAAAGGAGCAATTCTACTTTTTCTCTGTTCTCTGTTAAGATCCTCTTATCCACCCAAATGTTAATGGTTAACATTTACATAGTGCTTACTATGTACAAGTCACTGTGCTAAGTACTTTACAATTATTATTTCATTTGATCTTCATAATAACTTTGGAGAGAGGTGCTATTCTTATCTCCATATTACAGATGGGGAAACTAAGGCAAACAGCAGTGAAATGATTTGCCCAGGGTTACACGGCTAGTAAGTGTCTGAGGTTGGATTTGAACTCAGATCTTCCTGAGTCCAGGCCCAGCACTCTAGTCACTATACCACTTTGTATTTGTGCCTTTCTTTGACTATAATACAGTTCAAATAACAACAAAATTACCCTTCATCCTTTTTCTTTGTCCTCAGTATTATCCTAAGTCTTACCTCATTTAATCTTATTTCAACCATCTCAAGGACAACTTAACTTTCTCCCAAAATTATTCTTATTTTGACTTTCCCAAATATTTCCTTTTTGTTTTGAATCAGGTCCTAATTTAAAGTTCCTCTCATTTCCTTCAGAAAGAAAAGATAAAAATGAAGAGTTATTCATCACTGTCATTAACTTTTTCAACAAACGTTTTTTGACCACCCTAGCAAGCCATTATGTTAGATCTGGCAGAGGGCAAAATGTCAGCCAATTAACAGTTATTAAATGCTACTTTGTGCTAGGCTACACTAAGCATGGAAGATATGAATACAAAAAAGAAAGATAGTCCTTGCCTTCATGGAGCTTACAATTTAATAGGGGGAAGACAACACACAAAAAGAAGCTGAAAAGTGGGGAAAGGGGAAGATAAATGGCATAATGGAATGAAGGAGAAATCCAAAGAAGGGTAGCTGAGTGGGAAATGAAAAGAAGGGGAGGAAGAGGAAGAAGAAGAAGAAGAAGAAGAAGAAGAAGAAGAAGAAGAAGAAGAAGAAGAAGAAGAAGAAGAAGAAGAAGAAGAAGAAGAAGAAGAAG
>NW_025377553.1:0-3052 GCF_016433145.1 Gracilinanus agilis
CTTCCTTCCTTCCTTCCTTCCTTCCTTCCTTCCTTCCTTCCTTCCTTCTTTCTTATTTCTCTATCTACCTACCTACCTGACTCTGAAGACTGTCTACTCCTTCCTTCTCCTATCTAGATTTCTTTAAAGATAATGACTCTAACCCTATTACAATAAAAAAAAAGACTATCTGTCTCTAAGGTCATTATCCTATTAGAACAAGGATGAGTATAAAATGAATGCTACAGATGATGTTTTCTTTCCCTAACTTGAGTCTAATCTCCTCTGAGCCTGTGGATCACATCTTTTGTATCAATAGCAACTAATAAGCCAAGGCTGAGCGGATTTTCTGATTTTATAAAAGTTTATGAATTGTTTATTAATATTCTTAAATGACTTTCTTCAAATGTTTTTTCATCTTTAGAAGCTGACATTTTCATTCCAATCCTGTTAGCTATAGTATAGGATGTTGCTTGATGCATGGCCAGGGGATTCTTATGGGTTCCTTGTTATTTTCTTAATATGAATTAATATGCAAACTACTTATTAAGTCAAGAGTCTTGGGTAAATTAACCAGAGGTCAAAATAGTTAAAGTACATTTATAACTATAAAAAACCACACCCTCAAAGCAATTTCTGCAGGTGATTTCTTAATTGTATTCTTTAACATTAAGAAGTTAAAGTGCTATTATGGCAGAAGAAACTATTTTCTGAAGATGTAGAACAAATGAAAACAAGCAATAATATATGGCCCCAGTGTGTCTGAATCTTTTACTTTGTAAGCGGGATAGAACTGGGAAATAAGTATCATCAGAAAACTTCCAAAATGAATAAGTTATTTTCTAATGCAGTGACATAATGCAATAGATAAAGTACCAGGCCTGGAGGTGACATCAGGTGCTTAGTATGTGATTCTGGGCAATTTACTTCTATCTGCCTCAGTTTTCTCATCTGTAAAATAAAGATAATAATAGCCTGCCTCCCAGAATTATTGTAAACCTTAAAACACTATGTAAATTACAAATTACTAATATTATAAGTATCTAATATTTTTTTACTTTTTTAAAATTTTTTTAAAGATTTATTAATATTCATTTTTAACATGGTTACATGATTCATGCTCCTCCTTTCCCCTTCGCCCCACGCACTCCCCCCACCCATGGCCGATGCACATTTCCACTAGTTTTGTCATGTGTCCTTGATCAAGACTTATTTCCAAATTGTTGTTAGTTGCATTGGTGTGGTAGTTTTGAGTCCACATCCCCAATCATGTCCACCCCGACCCATGCGTTCAAGCAGTTGTTTTTCTTATATGTTTCCTCTCCTGCAGTCCTTCCTGAATGTGGGTAGCATCTTTACCATAAATCCCTCTGAATTGTCCTGGGTCATTGTATTGCTGCTGGTACAGAAGTCCATTACATTCTCTTTTACCACAGTATATCAGTCTCTGTGTACAATGTTCTTCTGGCTCTGCTCCTTTCGCTCTGCATCTGTTCCCGGAGGTCTCTCCAGATCGCCTGGAACTCTTCCAGTTTATTATTCTTTTTTTTTTATTTTTTATTTTTTATTTTTTTTTATTTTTTTATTTTAATTTTTATTCATGCTCCTACTTTCCCCTTCACCTCCCGCACTCCCCCCACCCATGGCCAACGCACATTTCCACTGGTTTTGTCATGTGTCCTTGATCAAGACCAATTTCCAAATTGTTGGTAGTTGCATTGGTGTGGTAGTTTCGAGTCCACACCCTCAATCATGTCCGCCCCGACCCATGCGTTCAAGCAGTTGCTTTTCTTATATGTTTCCTCTCCTGCAGTCCTTCCTCTGAATGTGGGTAGCATCTTTACCATAAATCCCTCAGAATTGTCCTGGGTCATTGCATTGCTGCTGGTGCAGAAGCCCATTACATTCAATTTTACCACAGTATATCAGTCTCTATGTACAATGTTCTTCTGGCTCTGCTCCTTTTGCTCTGCATCTGTTCCCGGAGGTCTCTCCAGTTCGCCTGGAACTTCTCCAGTTTATTATTCCTTTTAGCACAATAGTATTCCATCACTCGCATATACCAGTTTGTTCAGCCATTCCCCAATTGAAGGACATACCCTCCTTTTCCAGTTTTTTGCCACCACAAAAAGCACAGCTATAAATATTTTTGTACATGTCTGTTTATCTATGATCTCTTTGGGGTACAAACCCAACAATGGTATGGCTGGGTCAAAGGGCAGGCATTCTTTTATAGCCCTTTGAGTGTGATTCCAAATTGCCAGCCAGTATGGCTGGATCACTTCACAGCTCCACCAGCAATGCATTAATGTCCCAATTTTGCCACATCCCTTCCAACATTCATTACTCTCCCCTTCTTTCATTTTAGCCAATCTGCTAGGTGTGAGGTGATACCTCAGAGTTGTTTTGATTTGCATTTCTCTAATTATTAGAGATTTGGAACACTTTCTCATGTGCCTATTGATAGTTTTGATTTCTTTACCTGAAAATTGCCTATTCATGTCTCTTGCCCATTTATCAATTGGGGAATGGCTTGATTTTTTATACAATTGCTTTAACTCCTTGTATATTTGAGTAATTAGACCCCTGTCAGAGTTTTTTGTTATAAAGATTTTTTCCCAATTTCTTGTTTCCCTTCTGATTTTGACTACATTATTTTTGTTTGTACAAAAACTTTTTAGTTTAATATAATCAAAACCATTTATTTTACATTTTGTAATTTTTTCTAACTCTTGCTTGGTTTTAAAGTCTTTCCTTTCCCACAGATCTGACAAGTATACTATTCTGTGTTCACTTAACTTATTTATAGTTTCCCTCTTTATATTCAAGTCATTCACCCATTCTGAATTTATCTTGGTGTAGGGTGTGAGATGTTGATCTAGACCTAATCTCTCCCATATTGTTTTCCAAATTTCCCAGCAGTTTTTGTCAAATAGTGGATTCATGTCCCAAAAGTTGGGCTCTTTGGGTTTATCATACACTGTCTTGCTGATGTCATTTCCCCCAAGTCTATTCCATTGATCCTACCTTCTGTCTCTTAGCCAGTACCATATTGTTTTGATGACTGCTGCTT
>NW_025377554.1:0-1826 GCF_016433145.1 Gracilinanus agilis
CTTCCTTCCTTCCTTCCTTCCTTCCTTCCTTCCTTCCTTCCTTTCTCTCCCTCTCCCTCAGACAGAGCCACAAAAGACTTTTTAATGTCAAACAGACAATTGGGTTCTTGATGTCTGAGGCCAATGGAAAGAAAAGCCCAGACCTTTTTGAGCTGAGAAATGCCTTGCCCAGGCTGCACTTCAGGGGTCTCACTTTGGCAGCTGTGCAGAGGATGGATCGGAGAGGGGAGCCCCACCCCCAGAGGCTGGGGAAGCCAGTTGGGAGGCTTTTGTAAGAGTCCAAAGAAAAGAAGGGGGTCCTCGGGTCCTGAAAAAGATGAATGGAAGTGAAGTCATGGAGGTGAAACAGATGAGACTTGGCATCTGATGGAAGCTGGCTATGTAGGAAGTGAGAAAGCAGAGCTGTGGAGAGCCCCAGAGAGCCTGTGTTTGTCCCAGGATTCCATCACATGTCGAATGTTCCTTTAGGCAGCTACATAAAGATGGCCCAAATCCTACCCACCAGCCCCATCACCCGTTCAGTTGTCCCTCAGCCAGCAGCTGGCCCAGGAGGCAGCAAAGGGTCAGCAGAAGCAGGAGCCCTTTCCTTGCTCGTAGTGATGGATATTTCAGATGGTGAGTGAATCCCAGAGAGGGAGCCTGAAGGGACTTTACAGGCAGAGACTCTAATTTCTCCTTTTGTGATGAGGAAACTGAGGCCCAGGGAAGCTAGGTAACTCCCACGATGGGGCCCAAGCAGTATCGGTCAAAGGCTGGCCTAGATGTTGCTCATCCCAAAGCATTTCATCAACTCCTATATCATCCTGGGTCTGAGGAACAGAAATGAGGTGTGGGGGCCGCACTGACATACATACCGACATGTATATAGTTGAAGGAATGAGGAAATACATAGCTTGGAGTAGTGAAGACAAAAGGAGGTGAGATAACTGGAAGGCACCCTTGGGAAACTGGATGGAAGTTGTTCAGAGGCAAATGGAATCTGGATTCCCTAACAATAATGGCTACCCAAATATGGCAGGAGCCTGCTTTGGGAGGTAGTGAGCTTCCTGTTCCTGGAGGTCTTCAAGCAGAAGCTGATGGGCCCCTGGTATGGGATACGTGTCCCTGAAGGGATCCTTGCTCAGCTGTAGTTTGTGCTAGACGGCCCCCGAGTTCCTTCTAGCTGTGAAATTCTGCGGTCCTTTATCTGAAGACAACAATGAAGATTAATCACAATGAACTGATCCTGGGTTACAGAGTTTAGGCTTTATTTTTGCCAAACACCATCACAATCCCATGTGACTTTCCTATGTGTTAGCTCAGCCGGAGGCTCCTATTATCCTCATTGTTGAAAAGCTCTTCCTTTTTGTCTTCAAATTGATACTGAATATTGATTCCAAGGCAGAAGGATGGTAAGGGTGAGGCAATGGGGGTTAAGTGACTTGCCCAGGGGCACACTCAGCTGGGAAGTGTTTGAGGTCATATTTGAACCCAGGACCTGCCGTCTCGGAGCCTGGTGTTCTATCCACTGAGCCAGCCCATAATTATCCTCATTTCCCAGAGGAGGAGCCCATTGCCACCGTTGGGGAGGGGGGATGCTCCTGGGGGCCAGGGTATGCCTCGAAAACTTCTGTCCGTGGAGGTATCTTTCATGAGGATTTGTGTAGCTCCACTGCATGTGTGCTTGTATTCCTTCAAGGATGTTTTAAAGTCTGGATGGATTTACTCTTTCCTCATCATGACCTTGTGTTGGGGCTCACTGGAGACCACCAGGCATGAGACAGCGGTTCTTCGGGCTCCCCAAACAAGGCTTTTCCCTGGCCGTGTCTCCTTGTTTCTTTTTTTTT
>NW_025377555.1:0-1160 GCF_016433145.1 Gracilinanus agilis
TCTTCAGACCTGTCTTCTCCGCTTCTTCAGAGAGACATGCAAGTTTGGCTTGCGCATCCTGCTGCTTGTGAGAAAGGAGACAGATGTCATCTGCGAAGTCAAGGTCCTCAAGCTGTTTGGTATGAGTCCATTGAATGCCCGTATTGTTGTCCTTGGTAATTCTTCTCATGATCCAATCTATGACCATCAAGAAGATAAGGGGCGAAAGCATGCAACCTTGCTTCACTCCGGTCTTCACTGTGAAGGGAGCCGTCAGTTTCCCATTATGGATGACCTGGCAGGTAGAGTCTTCATATAACCGCTGGATGATGTTGATGAGCTTCGGGGGAATCCCGTAATGCTGCATAAATCTCCAGATGATGTTCCTGTCCACGCTGTCAAATGCCTTCTCGAAATCCACGAAAGTCATATAGAGGGGAGACTGCCACTCGATGGACTGTTCGACGATGATTCTTAGGGTGACGATGTGGTTGGTGCACGATCTGTGCTGACGAAACCCTGCTTGTTCTATTCTCAGTTTCTTGTCTAAGGCCTCCTTCAGTCTTTCTAAGATTACTCTGGTCAGGATTTTTGCTGGAAGCGGATAGAAGCATGATTCCTCGCCAGTTGCTGCATTGGGATAGGTCACCTTTCTTGGGTAGCTTCACTAGGTAGCCTAGTTTCCAGTCTGTCGGGACTTGTTCCTGTTCCCAGATCTTCTGCAGGAGGGGTTGAAGCATCTCCTCTGACATTTCTGGGTCTGCCTTGAGTGCCTCGGGGGGGATGCCGTTTGGACCTGCAGCCTTACCATTTTTCATGGTCTTGATGGCTTCGATGATCTCAACTTTGGTAGGTGGGCCCGTGTTCACCTGAAGCAGTTCGGTGGCTGGTGGTATGTCCGGAACAGTTGGTGGAGGCGGTCGGTTCAGGATTTCTTCGAAATGCTCTGCCCATCAGGCTCTCTGCCCTGCATCGCTTGTTATTGTCTTGCCAGTCTTGTCCTTCACTGGCTTGCTAGGGTTGTAATTCTTTCCCAATATAATTCTTGTTATTTCGTATAGCCTCTTCTTGTTCCCCTGCCCAGATGCTGTTTCTGCTTCTTTGGTCATATCATGAATGAACCGTCTCTTGTCATATCTTGCGCTCTTCTTGACTTGATGGTTAATTTCCCAGTACTGTGT